>NC_044978.1:155839828-156139828 GCF_008728515.1 Papio anubis | reverse complement strand
TTTAAATTTCTTATAAGTTCTGGAAGTTATACCTTTGTCAGATGCATAGTATACAAATATTTCCCCCATTCTTTAGCCTGTCTTTTCACACTGTTGGTATTTTATTTTTTGGCTGTACAGAAGCTTTTTAGTTTAATGGTGTCCTTACTTATTAATATAATGTGAAACAATTAAATCAAACTAACTAGCATATCCATCACCTCAAACCTGCACCTGTATGTAACAAACCTGCATATGTATCCCTTAATCTATAATAAAAGTTGAAATTATATATAAAAAGGTTTTGCATGTGTTTGCATCACATGTTCCAGAACAGAGCTTAGCCTTAGCACTGATGTTTATGGTTTAAAGGGGTTTTTATATGGATCTGTAACCTTCACCCCCCACATATGCTTTACCACAACTGCAAGCAATTGCTAACTATGGATTAAATTTGTTATTTGTGCCATAAATGAATGTCACATTTAAAACACAGATGCTAGGTTAATGTGTTCATGTCTCATTTAAATCAACAGCCATTGACCTGGATGGGCCCAGGACACACACTAAAGGGCACATGTGGGTGCGTACCAATCAGCAGTAAGAGGGGCCAGGTGTGATGGCTCATCGCTGTAATCCCAGCTACCTGGAAGGCTGAGACAGGAGAATCACTTGATCCCGGGAGGCAGAGGTTGCAGTGAGCTGATATCGTGACATTGCACTTCAGCCTGGGCAACAGAGCAAGACTTCTTCATCTCAAAACAAACAAACAAACAAACAAAAAACGGTAAGAGGCAAGTAGGTGAGCTCTATCAATCCATGGCTTTGCTATGTAAAATTGTTCATTTGTATGATCTACTCACAAATCAGTTCTCGTGTAGAAGATTACAAATCAACAATTTTTATCTCTAACGCTGCTGAAATTTACTGTTTATTCATGGTAAATAAAGGCAAAAAGAAAAAAAAAAACTACTGGAGATAGTGTCAAGTAATTTGGAAGTATTTCACATCTCAGCACTTGGGATATTTTGAATACCCCAGTGTTACAAATGAGAATTAGATAGGATGAAGCCAGTAAAATAGTTTTATGTGAGCTAAATACCACTATCACAGTTGTAACAGCAAGAGGCCCTCTCATCAAAGACAAAAACATAAAAAAGCCATAAAAGAGTCACACATATTGAAGCATTCTAATCAGGTTATTTAGAGCAACGATCATTGCTGATGCTTGAATTTTTTTTTTAATTTAAGTATTTTTTTAAGAAAATGCAATTTTTAATAAATAGAACACACATTTCTGAAACACTTTACCATAAACAGGCTTTCATTAGTGAGAAAGAGTCTATAAGTGTCTTACATTAAAATTTTGAACACACGTTTCTCAAAAGCACTGTGACTCACAGTATTCACTTGACATGTTTTTTTCTGTAAACCTTCTGTAACTTAAGAAGTGTTCCTAATGTAAACATGTCTTATCTATCAAGAGTGGGCGAGAAGAATCTGTAAATGTTTCAATGAGGATCATGATCTGATTTTTATACACAAATAGAAGTGATGAAAAATAATATTTTCAATGCATAAACATGATAATGTGGACTGGAACTTTTAATATTTTGTTTTACACGTCTTTCTTTAATTTACGTGCACAAAATCGACTCTGTTTGACAAACTGAACAGTTATAGATAAATTCTATCATCTATGGAAACGCTTCTCTTTTGGTTTCAAACAACAATCCATTTGGTATTCCAAGATTCCTTCCACAAGATAACTTTTTAGTATTCAATGCCTATTAAAAGAATAACAAAAAGTGACAGCCATAATGGAGATAAGAACAAATCAACAGTAAGACATTTGATTACCATTGGCAAGTAGTTGAATCCTTTATGTTTTTGTCTTTTCAGATTCACCAAGGAGCTTTTCATATCTCATAATATAGCATGTTGCTAATAAGAAGAATAAAACAAAACTAAGGTACACAATGATCTTCTAACTTATGAATACAATGTGAAATAATTAAATAAAACTAACTAATATATCCATCACCTCAAATGTTTAGCATTTTTTGTGGTGAGGCCATTTGAGATATATGTCCTAAGGAATTTTGAATTGTAAAATATGCAATTATTAACTGTACTCACCAAGCTGTGCGATAGATTTCAAAAAAAAAAAAAAATTATTCTTGTCTAACTGGATTTTTGGCCATGATGTCCTCATACTCCTCCCCTGCTAGCCTCTATAACACCATTTTACTCTCTGCTTCTATGAGTTTGACTGTTTTTCACTTAACATATAGGTAAGATCATACTATATTTGTCTTCCTGTGTCTGGCTCATTTCACTTAGCATAAAGTTCTCTAATCCTATCCATGTTGTCACAAATGACAGAATTTCCTTCTTTTAAAGGCTAAATACTATCCCATTGTGTATATGTACCATATTGATTTATCCATTCTTTCGTCGATAGACACCTAGGTTAATTCTATTACTTGACTATTGTCCATAGTGCTACAATGAATATGAGAGTACAAACATCTCTTTGACATACTGATTTCAAACATTTTGGGTAAATACCTCAAAGAGGGACTGCTGGATCACATGACAATTCTAGTTTTAGTTTTTGAGGAATCTTTATGCAGTCTTTCATAAAGGCTGTACTAATTTAAAATCCCACCAACAGTGTACATGGGTTCTTTTTTTTCCACATCTTTGCCAGCATTTGTTACCTTTTGTGTTTCTGATAATAGCCATTCTTGATTAGTGGTGCTGAGCATTTATTGATATATCTGTTGGCCATTTGCTTGTCTTCTGTGGAGAAATGTCTATTCAAAAAACTCACCCAATTTTAAATTGCGTTATCTGTTTTCTTGCTATTGAGTTGTTTGAGTTCCTTATGTATTTTGAACATTAACCCTTTATCAGACATATGACTAGAAAATATTTTCACCTAATCCATAGGTTGACTCTTCACATATTAATTGTTTTCTTCATTGCACAGAAGCTTTGTAGTTTAATATATTCTCCTTGGTCTATTCTTGTTTTTGTTGCCTACACTTTGAGGATCAAATCCAAAAAATCATTGCCCTCACCAATGTCATGTAGTTTTTTTTCCTTTGTTTTCTCTTAATAGTTTATGCTTTCTGGTCCTATATTTAAATCTTGAATTCAATTTGAGTTGATTTTTGTATGTGGTGTGAGATGAGTCCAATTTCATTCTTCTGTACGTGAATATCCAGGTTTTCCCAAACAATTTCTTGAAGACACTATTTTTTTTCCATGATGTATTTTTGGCACCTTTGTCAAAAATCAATTGATCATACATGTATGGGTTCATTTTTGGACTCTCTATTCTGTGTTATTAATCAATGTGTCTACTTTTATGGCAGCACCCTGCTGTTTTAATTACCATAGCTTTGTACTATAGCTTGAACTCAGATCATATAATGCTTCTCCCTTTGTTGTCCTTTTGTTCATGATTGCCTTGGCTATTTAGGGCATTATATTCATTTTAATTATTTTTTGTGACATTATTTTAATAAAATGCAGCCACTTAATGTCTTGCTAAGCATATTGGAACATACTCTTTCAGGTCATATAAATATCTGACCATTGACCTCAACAACTTTTTCTCCATGACCAGCTTTACTCACCATTAAAATGGGAATTGGTGTTTCTCTGAAAAATGAAAAAGAAATATGTATGTTAATTACAGGGTTTAATACAATTTTTATTAACCTGTTCAGTTCATAATTTGGCAAAATTTTTTTGAGCATCTATCATATGTTATGCTGAATGTCAGG
Organism: Papio anubis; assembly: GCF_008728515.1. Taxonomy (NCBI): domain Eukaryota; kingdom Metazoa; phylum Chordata; class Mammalia; order Primates; family Cercopithecidae; genus Papio; species Papio anubis. Next base: position 156,136,052 of record NC_044978.1, on the reverse strand, counting down.
AAAACATGATGAGTAATACAGACCTAGGCTTTTCCTAGGAGGTGCCTAACTTAAAGGGAAAGACAAATAGCAACTTTGCCTGGCAACTGTGAAACATTTCCAGGATACATAAAAAGAGAGCTAACTTAGTTCCTTTCTAGACTGGTTCAGGAGAAATGATCTAGGAGTTATAGAAAGTTCATGGGGGAAAAATTTCCAGGGAAAATGAATGATCTGTTTCAAGAAACAATTTGAAGTCAATAAACATATAGTCAAGTTACCCAGTTCCTAATCTCCAGTTCCAGATCTGTAAGTAATCATGCCGAACTCCTAGCTAGGGTGTGTGGTTGAAATTTACATACAGTAAACACCTAGAGCAGGACCTGTAAGTAATGAACAGATCACCTCCCATGATTACGATACGGCCCCAAGTGAGTGGAGAAGAGGAAACAGGGAGAAAGCAGGAGATGAGAGTGTGGGAGTACAAGGGCCAAGTTATGCAGTGTCTTGCAAACTATGTTACAGATTCTTGACTTTATACTAAATTTTAAGAAAAATAGTGACATGTTACAATTAATTTATTTAAACATTATTTGACCACTGCATAAGGAATGGATTGAAGGAAACAAAGATTGGATGACGAGAACCCAGTAAGAGGTTGTTATGAACAGAATGTTTGTGTCCCCCAAAATTTTTATGTTTAAGCCCTAACCTCCAATTCGATTGTTTTTGCAGGTGGGGTGCTTTGGACATAATTAAATTTAGATGTGGTCATGAGAGGGAGTCACTATAATGGGATGAATGTACTGAAAAGAAGAGAAGAGAAACCAGAAGTTAATTTCTCTCCATCATATGAGGATACCACAAGATGGCGGCCCCCTGTAAACCCAAAAGAGGGCCCTCATCAAGAACTAAAGCTGCTGGCACCTTAATCTTGAACTTCCCAGCCTCCAGAACTTTCATAAATAAATATCTGTGGTTTAAGGCACCCAGTCTTCTGTATTTTGTTATAGCAGCCTGAGCTGAGTAAGGAAGTTTCAGTACAATTGTTTTTGAAGCAAGATATGGGATAAACCTGTACTATAACGATAATGATGGCAAAAGGTGATTGGATTGCAGAGGTGTTTGAGAGTAACATCCATAATACCTAAAAATCAGAGCAGTATAGTTAAGTTCCTGGACCTGTGAGCCATTCCAACTATGGTCAAATCTTGACCATGCTATGTACAAACCATAAAACTTTCCACAATAATCTACCTCTATATTTTTTATATCAGTATGTTGGGAGTCATGCAAGTATTTACTTCATGTAATTATTACAGAAAGTAAAGTAATTAATATATGCAAAGTGCATAGATCCTTGTCTAGCACCTACTAAATATTGCTTACAGTTATTGGTGACTAATGGGATATGAATGGTTAAAGAGAGAAAGCTGTCAAGCAAGACTTGTGGTTTTATAAACCATATGATGTAAAATAGAGAAAAATGTTAAGATCTTCATGTAAAAACTAATTCATTCATGTTGAACTGGTTTAATATCCTGAATTTTTGAACATGTCCAATGCTATGGTTTTCTTTTGTTTCAAAAGATAAAATTTCACCATAAAAATAATAATTTTCCCTTTTCATATTAAAAAAAGTTATTGGTAAGGCAATCTTAGAATTTAAAAACTGCTTTATGTTAAAAAGAAGATATGTTAACATAGTTTCTAACCAAAAATTGAATATTTAACAAAAAATGTAAAAGCCACTAATTTCTTTCTAATTTGCTTAAACTTCTCTTTTAAAGAAGGTATTATTTTAAATTGCAAAATGACCATAATATCATAAACAATAAATGTATATAATTAAGGAGGAAATAAACTCAATTATACAGTAAATGTGCATGAGATGCCTAATCACTAGAATTGAGACATTAATACATAATTATATTTTCACAAAACCTTTAAGATTATTTTATGCTTGCAAGAGTATATCAACAAAAGTTAATGGATAAAGTGTATTATTTTCATCTTTTCCTTGCCTATAATGATATTATAATCAAACAAGCTTTAGTCTTGGCCAGAAGTTAGGCTTATCTCCATCCCATAAAACAAAATGAACTTCTAAAATGTGACAAGCAATTTTTCTAGAATATGTGTATTACAGAAAGAATGTGTATTAACCTGTTCTGTTCTCTGTATTTTTCTGTTTAAAGAATTAGTAATCTCTTCCAAAACTACAATAGTTTGGCTTACCAATGAAAAAAATCATAGTTTTGTACTCTCTAAAATTTATTTTTCAAATTTAGTTGGTTCTTTAAAATAAAACATAAAATTACATTTATCTAAGAGAATATCAATTTAGAGTGAAAAAATAAATTGCATGATACACAGCTTAGTAAACGAAAAACTATCACAAACATCAGATAAGTCTAGAAAGAGAACATATTTAACCAATTAACTCCCAGGAGCAACCGCATTTTTGGCTCCATATTTTTTATCACCTCTTTACACAACAATAACCTTTATTATTTCATTTTTCTTAGAGAAAATTAGAGAATAATTCTTTCTACATGGCTAGTAGAAATATTTCTTCTTATTATTAATAGTTTAGAAAGTTTCAACTTTGCAATTTACTGCTAATAAGTGGAATTCCAGGGGAAACTCTTTCAACTTTCACACATGAGCTATAACGTATAGAAGAGTTTTCCAAAGGTGATCTTTTGGCTTCATGCTTTTTAAACCTTGTGTCTTCTCACCTATTTACACACTCCCAGTTCAAATGGCAATGTGAATCCAGTTTCTACATTTCTGCGTGCAGATACCGATTGAGCTGATGTAATGAATTGTAGGATAATTCCAGATGTCACACTTTCACTCAGATGGACAACAATAGTTTAATTATATATCTGAAGTCACTCTGGAGCCACAGAAATATATATACTACTAAGCACAAACTAAATGTATGCTTAGCTCATTTCTCATTCACCTGCTCTCAAAAATGATGGTGTTGCAGAAACAAAAGCTGGAATAAAAATAGGCTAGGCTCTGAATTAATTATACTTAAAGTATCTTACTTTTTCAAATTGTGAAAAATACTATGACTCTATGAACACTTTGCATGGCCTTCTCTGAGGTCCTTAAAAGGTTTCTGGGAAAATGAAGGACACTGAATCTTCAGCTTCCTAAGTTTCACTACTGGGCCTATCGTGCCAGCAGAACTTTTTAGAATATAAAATAATTCCCCATTAATAAAAGAATGAACTACCACTTCTTTAAAAGTCTGCTGAGTTTAACATGATTGGGACAGGGTAGGATGGACTGTCGGACATGTTGGAAATTCTACCATAAGATCACGTCATCCAAAGATAATTTCATGTCTCCACAGTGGAACACTGTATTAACATGTTATTTCTTGAAGATAGTAACAATAAATCCCTCAAAATATCAATGCAGTATGTCTTGGAGCATTTAACACCAAAACTTCTTAAAGAATACTAGTAAAACTTTAAAAAGTCACTAACTATGCATGCCTGTTAGCATGGAAAGATCAATAGGGAATAATAGCTTTTTCTGATCAAGCACACATAAACACTCATCTAGGTTTGCAGTTATTGCTCACTGCTACAAAGACTGTTTATGAATACACCTGCACCAGGCCAAAAGAGTGCATAAAAAGTACATGTATAAATATATAAATATAATAGAGACAGAGAGAGAGAAAGAGAACATATGTTCACTTCTTTATTAAATAATTACTAATTTAGCAAACATGATTCACCCCGGTGTTTTTCCAAAACTAGAGATAAAGTGATGAAATTCAATAAAATTATTGACATTATATTTAGTGGAGGATAATACTATAAAAAGTGAACACATATACGGAAAATTTACCGCATGTAGTATCTTTTTGCTTTTTGAATTGTGAATGGTAGTTTATAGGACTTATCTATACAGTAAACTATACCTCTTGAATACAAGGTTCTATGCATAGGAGTCTGTACATTTAATATTTAATAACTCTTTGATGATTGTACTAATAAAATATATTGATTTTATATTCCAAGCTAGATTATAAGCTTTTTTTATTACCACTATGTTGGACATTTCATATACTTACTGGCTAATTGATTATTGAATGAGATTATATTTTCAGCATAGATGACTTTTTGCTCAATAATCTGTCATAACATTGAAGAATGGAAAGCTAGGCTATTCAAGAATAATTAAGAACTCACTATAAATTGAATACAGTATATAGTTATACATGGAGTTATGAAAATTTTTACACTGCAACATAGAATGATCAGAATGAATCAATTGGTTTGCTGAAGTGTATTTCTTTATCACTTGCATAAAATCCAACACAAAGAAGTTTTATTTTCAGCTTGGGGTATATTTATTTTATTTTGTAATCAAAGGGAATTATTATTATTATTATCATTATTATTATTATTATTATTATTAGAGACAGAATCTCACTCTGTTGCCCAGGCTGGAGTACAGTGGTGTGATCTCGGCTCACCACAACCCCCGCCTCCCGGGTTCAAGTGATTCTCCTGCTTCAGTCTCCCAAGTAGCTGGGACTACAGGCATTTACCACCACACACAGCAAATTTTTTGTATTTTTAGTAGAGACAGGGTTTCACTATGCTGGCCAGTCTGGTTTCGAACTCCTGATCTCATGATCCACCCGCCTCAGCTTCCCAAAATGCTAGGATTACAGGCATGAGCCACCACTATATTATGATCTACTCAGAGGCCTGTAGACAGGTTTATTGAATAAATTAATAAATTAATTATTGTCTTCATTTACTATTGCTGCAAACTGACCTAAACCTATTTATTAATGATAGCTCTTAGTTTTTATAAATAACTATCAAAGAAGTGTTAGATAGATAATGACAATTACCAACTTTTCTAAATTTTAACACCATAATATAATGAAAGCACAATCAAATTATGCAATATTAGGCATGCAAAATAGTGAAGTATTAGTAGTTGTTGGATATATGCATAACAGGAAGATTCTTAGTAGCTGCTATTGAACTGTTGCCTTTCTGATAGGATGTCCACTGGCAACCCTTTGACTGTTTCTTCTTGATTGAGACTCAGTTTTAACTTAAGTAATGTATATAATATTTTACTTTATATACTAAAGTAATTTAAAGAAAATTGCAGACACGGCAACATCCTCATTTTCTTCTCTTTAATAAAGCCTATAATATGTATCTAAATAGGTGAAATGTTTCCACATGATGTGAAATATTCCATGAACCTGCTCCCCAGCAAATCAACCATGACTCAGGATAAATATACAAATCAACCATTTAAAGTCTCTGGTAACCACCCTAAGGGCATACAGCAAAGAAAGAAACATTTATTCAAGAAATCTACTAATCTCTGTAGAAATAATGACAGTTTGTAGCATTTGAGCTATTACTCACTCCCTCCACCATCCGCCTTAGCTTAGTGTGGTCAAAGTTCTACTTTGGGCAGTGAGGTCAAGTAGATGGGGATTCCTCTCCTCCACTCCCAGCCTGAAGTGACAGTTGTCACTCCAAGAAAAGCAGACCTTTGTTCAGTCCTCCAGGTCTAGAAAATTGGCACAGAATGTCTGTCCAGGAAAAGAAACAAGTAGTAAGAACAGAGAACTCTATTGCCCTTCCCAAGGGAACTAACTTCTTTGGACCAGAGAATGGAAAGTTTCGGCCTAAGAGATATCTCAAAAACAATGGAGATTTGGGTGGTGAACAATTAAGAGGAGATTGTTGGTTCCAAGATAGCAAGAAGTAAAAATAGTAGCCCAAAAGGAAGTTTAATAGAAGTAGGAAAAGATACAGCTAAAGAGAAACCTTCTGTGGTCAGAGAAAGTTTCAAAGACTAGCCTCAAGGTCCACTCCTGCAAAGGGCCCTGACTAATTGGATCATATTGTGGAGCAATTTATGCTCCAGTTCATTGCTGAAAACAATAAAGCAATCAGCTATTAATTAGTGTATAATATCCATTAAGGCTGACAAGCCACAAACGTAGTAGACACGTAGGAGAAAGAGAAAATCAGAGAGCTTATCTGAAATATCTCACTCTTTTGGAGTGAGGGTGAAGAGAGGTGTTCAGGCTGACCGTGTCCAGGCCCAGGAAAATGCTCTCTGAAAAGTGGTTTCAGAAGCTTCACACTGGCAGGGAAATTGACTGCACTGAACAATTCTGGCCAAATCACTAAACAAAAGACAAGAAAGAGAACAACAACAAATTCAAGCTCCAGTTGGGGAACCAATATCCAGAGTTGATAAAATATCTCAAATGTCCATTTTTTAACAAAATTACAACTGTAGGAGTAAAAAAGAAATGAGGAACCCACAAACAAGAAAAAACAAATGCAACAGAAACTGCCAAATTTAAGATGACCCCAGTATAAACTGATCAAATAAAGACTTCAAATTAGCTAATATAATCGTGTTCAAATAACTAACAGAAATAATGCTTTAAAAATTAAAAAGAGGTATAATAATAGGTTCTCATCAAATAAAGAACATGAATAAAATAAAATTAATTGCTTTTAAAAGCAAATAAAATTCTGGAAATGAAAAGTAAAATAAATGAAATGAAAAACTAAGGAGAGGGGCTCAGCAGTGGATTCAAATTGACAGATAAAAATTGGCAAATTTTAAAATAGAGTGATACAGATCACACAATATGAGAAACAGAGAAAGAAGAAAAACAAGCAAGACTCAGAGAATTGTGGGACACAACTAATTGCACAAACATATATGTAAGGGGATTGATAGAAGAGAAAGGAAAATAAGTAGAAAATATGTTTTTGAAAATAATGGCCAAAAAATTTCCAAAATGTGATTTAAAAAAAAAAAAAAAATTAGTCTAAACATCCAAACAGCAAAATCAACACCAAGTAGGCTAAAATATGAGGAGATCCATACCCAGCCACCTCATAGTCAAAATGTTGAAAGACAAAGGCAAATATAAAATCTTGAGAGCAGCAAGAGGACAATGACTCATTCTTTTAATTTAAAAGTAAAAGGATGGCAAAAGATTCACCATGCAAATTGGAACCATAATGTTGGAGTGGCTACACTAATATCAAACAAAATATAATTTAAAACAAAATATATTAGTATAGATAAAGAGACACATCTATAATGAAAAAAGGATCAATCCATCAGACAGATATAACAACTATAAAATACATACACCTAGCTACAAAATTCCAAAATATGTGAAGCAAAACTTATAGAATTAAAAGGAGAAGTAGACAATTCAAAATAATAGTCAGGCCGGGCATGTGGGCTCACGCCTGTAATCCCAGCACTTTGGGAGGCTGAGGCAGATGAATCACTTGAGGTCAGGAGTTTGAGACCAGTCTGAACAACATAGTGAAATCCCATCTCTTCTAAAAAAATAAAAAAGTAGCTGGGCATGGTGGCATGTACCTATAATCCCAGCTACTGAGGAGGCTGGGACAGGAGAATTGCTTGAACCTGGGCGCCGGAGGTTGCAGTGAGCCGATATCGTGCCCTTGCACGGGCACGTTGGGCAACAGAGACAGACTTTGTCTCAAAAAAAAGAAAAGAAAAGATTTATGGTACTTTTATTTAATAGAGTTTTTTTGTTTGTTTGTTTTTTGTGTTTTTTTTTTTTAGCAGTTTTAATGTTATGGAAAAATTGAGTAAAAAGAAGGTTTCCATCTACCTGTTCCTCCCCAGAACAGTTTGTTCTATTAATAGCATCTTGCATTCCTGTGGTATGCTTGTTAAATTGGTAAGTCAACACTGGTATGTTATTATTAACTGAAGTCCACTGTTGTTTTTTTTTTTTTTTTTTGCATTGCACATTCCATGTGTTTTGATAAATCTTTACTAATATCCATTATCATAATATCACACAGAATAGTTTCACTGCTTTTAAAATCACCTGTACCCTACTTATTTACCCTTCTCTCCCTCTCTCCAGATCTCTAGCAACCACTGACATTTTTACTGTCTTCATAGTTTTGCCTTTTCTAGAATGTTATGTAGTTGAAATCATAGTCTGTAGCCTTGGCAGACTGGCTATTTTTACTAAGCAGTATGATTTCTGGCACGTCCGTATCTTCTTATGGCTTGAAAACTTATTTTTGTGGTTGAATAACATTTCATTAAATGGATGTTCCACACTTGCTTTATCCAGCAATCCACTGACAACATCTGGGTTGCTTCTAACTTCTGGATATTATGAATAAAGCTGCTATAAACAAACATGTACAGGTTTTTATGTAAATATATGTGTTTACTCATTTGGCTAAAATACCAGTGAGTGCAATCACTGGGTCTTATGATAAGTGTATGCTTAAGTTTGTAAGAAGTCATCAAACTATCTTCCAAATTGGCTCTATCCTTTTGAATTCGCACCAGCAATAAATGAGTGTTTGTGTTGTCCCACATCATCTTCAGCATTTGCTGTTGTCAATGTTTTGAATTTAGTCACTCTAATAAGTGTGTCTATATGAGCTTTGTATCTGCACCATTTGCTTTCTATGTCTTATTAGGCAGAAAATTCTAAAATTCTAGGGGAAAGTAATTACTTGGTCTTTTTTTTTTTTTTTTTTTAAACCACTCAATTATTCCCTGGTCCTAGTTTATATGCTGAATAAATGAGAGTCTTTGCAGAATGTATCTGAAATTTTCCATGGTCTTTTATTCAGATGTTTATCAACACATTACAAGAAAAAATATTTGTATACAAAAATCTTGAAAATTTTTGTTTAAAGCAATGTTTTTTTCTCACACCTAAAGAAACAAAAGTATTGGTTTTATTCTTATTTTCCATGTGTTTTCTATATTTGAAACCACTGATGAGAATGTATAACAAAAAAGTTGATTATCTTCTGCTATACTATTTTTTTGAAGTGTAATAAAGACAAATGACTCCATTTTTTCTCTGAATATTTGCATTCTTAAATATGCTTTTCTTGGGACAAATCACAATTTGCATGACCTTTCCAAAGGGTTTTTATGTGATACACAGATACTAGGTTGAGAAAAACCTCAGTCTGCAATTTCAAATTTATCACTGGTAAATACGAAAGAATTACTGGGGTACTACATATACATATATATAGTGTAAGTATATATGTTCTTTCTCTTCCAAAGCAAAACTTTATTAAGTAGAGGACATCTGAAAGTCTACGAAACCAAACCTAATGATTACCTAGATTCCAAAAAGATTTTCTACCTATAAATCATGAAAATTAAAGCAAACTATGACCTACCTTGACTTAAGTTATTGTTCTGCTCTAGTTTTGAGCAAAAGTAAAGGAATACATATTTCAGGGCTTTTTTTCAGTTCTCTTGAAAACTACAATGTTCCATAAATGTGGCATTTTTTATTTATGGTCATGATAAAACAAAATGATTTTGTGACTTCTGTTACATAAGTATCATTCTTAAATTTTTCCTAGACAGCAATCAACACACAACTATTTATTTATAAATGTGACAGGTCAATTCTTAGACATCTGGGATAAGGTGAGATTCTTTTGGTTTTGGTTTTGCTTTTTTAAGCAAGCAGCTAGACAATAGATATTGTGATATTTTAGATATGTTTTAAACTAATCTGGAGATATTAATTGTTCACATAAAATTTTGTGTAATTGAAAATTATATATATGTATTTACACAAGTGTACGTATAAGTATTCATCAATATGAATATAGTCACATATAAGATATATATTTAACTTAATTAATTTTTAAATACTATAAATTATAATTATCTATTTTAGTGAATGGTTTTGCATGTTATATTGATGTGTCCAATTGATCTGTAAAAAGATCTATAACTAGTTTACAGCTCCTGTCCTGAAAGGTGAGAATTTGAGTACAAATAAAGAGATAGTCTTAAACTGATCAATTTAGTGACTAACTGAATTTTTAATACTGTAGTAAAATGAGAACAAGCATAATACATTTTTAAACTTTTAAAATTAAAGTGCTAAAATATTCATACTGTTAAACCTTAAAATACCAAACCAAACAACATCATGTACCACATCCTAGGGCGAGGAAATTGACTCCGTCAGACTGTAGGAGCCACTTAAGATTACTAAATTAGATACGGACAGGTGTGAGCATGCCATTCTCACAGATGGAGGAATTCAGATGCAGAAGGATTAAGGAACTTGTTCAGGATCCACAGCTGTTCAAGTTAGCGCAGCCATGACTGGAACCCAGTGTGAATGGGATCTTATCCTGGGGTTTGTTCACTTCATTGACCTGCCTTTTATTAATTGCAGTGTATTCACATTTTTAAATGTTTTTGTTACTACAGTGCTGTAAACAATTTGGCACACTCATGTAAGATTTTAATTACATTAATAAGTCAAATATCTATAAAAATCAAAATCTTTAATACATTCATTTTTATATTCACAGGAAACTGACTAGGTTCCAAGATCAATTAATCTGTTTAGATACAAAAAGGAAGAGTGTTTTTCTTTTTTATGTATGAATCCTCACCACATTACTCTGGTCATACAGCCAGTCCTGGAGTTGCTGTCTCCCAGATCCTGCCTCCCACCAACTCTCAGGTGAACAGAAAGAGTATTTGAGGACCAGGAGAAGAACATTTTTCTAATCCTGGCCGAGGACCCTGATCTTATGGTTCACAATGTACCAGTTTCCCCTGTTTCTCCTCCTTCTTCACCTCAGCCTATTATAAATCTAATTACTATATTGTAATTTGTTTAATAAATGCCCCTTCTGTTAAGTTTCTCCTCCTTCTTCACCTCAGCCCATTATAAATCTAATTACTATATTGTAATTTGTTTAATAAATGCCCCTTCTGTTAAATAGACTAGCAAGATCTGGGTCTTTGTCCAGCAACTGACATAATACTTGGCATTAAGTTAACAGAAGTTTATTAGCTGAAGATGACCAGAATCTCCTTATACCACCATTTTGTGTACCCATGCTGTTTCTATTTTGCCTCTTTCCAACCCCAACTGGAATAACTTAGGTTTTGTTTTAAAGGATTTATTAATGGGGCAAAGGGAATAGTAAAATTAAACTATGCGATTGGGGATTTATTCCAAGAAATATAATGCTATTTATCAATTAATTACATAAGCCTTGCCAGGTGCTTCGTAAGAAGAATGGATATCTGGACCAAGGAACAATGGAATATTTTTGTGAATAAAAACTTGAACATTTTGGGCTTGTCTTTGATTAAACTCTACAATCAAGTATAAATGACTTTACTGTCCTTTCACTACAAAATGTACATTCCATTCATCTCCCAGAGATAAGCCAGTGTGAACTATTTCCTCCCTTTGGACTTGAGAAAAGTTTTTCTCAAGTATCAGGGAATTTGCTCCAAACTAATGTTGGCATTTAATTTCACTGGAATTTTCTTCAACCTGATTCAAAATATATATGATATTGAACTTAATTGAATGATAGGTTTAAATTCTTCTGTGAGTATAACACAGAGACTCTTGTAACCTTTATTTAATTGTGAACATAAATTTATTGTTTTCATCCATGTTACTCTAAGGTACTTTCTAATGAATCTCTTCTTTGGAATTTGGTATTTCTCTGAAAATACTGACTGACATCACTTAATATTGTAGTGTAAACAATAACAACAACATAAAATCAAAAACATACCACCAAAGTAGCTGAAAGAACATTGAAAAGACTTATAAGATTGGTGATGAGTTGATGGGTGCAGCAAACCAATATGGCACATGTATACCTATGTATCAAACCTGCACGTTGTGCACATGTACCCTAGAACTTAAAGTATAATAAAAAAAATAAAAACTAAAAAAAAAAGATTGGTCTTATCTCTGGATAAGGAAATAGAATGGATAAATGTAGGGAAAGGGGATTTATTTTCTGCTGATGTACTTTGATGGATAACATTTTGAGTATTTGAAAATTCTAGATATATGTGTATATATATGTATGTATATGTTTGTGTGAGTATATACATATACGCATATGTGTGTGTGTATATATATATGTATAGGTATACATGTATACTGTATTAGTCTACTTGGGCTGTGTATTAGTCAGTTTGGGCTGGTATTACAACTATGACAAAAACTGAGTAGTTTAACAAATGTTCATTTCTCACAGTTCTGAAAGCTGAGAAGTCCAAAATCAACATGCCAGCAAATGTGGTGTCTTGTGCAGGCCACTTCCTAATTTGCAGATGACCATCTTCTCATTATATCTTAATATGAGGAGATCAAAGAACAATCATCTTTCTCATGTCTCTTATCATAAGGGCACTAATTCCATTTATGGGTTCTCTACCCTCATTAATTAATTATCTCCCAAAGTACCCACCTACAAATCCTGTCACACTGAAGATTTAGGCTTTAACATATGAATTTTGAGGAGCTATCAATATTCATTTCATAGCATGCCACGCCATGCCCCTGACCCAGACATTCAATTTCCTGGTGTCACCCCAGAATTTTGCTTCCCCCTCCAGCAGGAACCCCTGCTGTCTGGGAAAAGCTGTCCAGAATTCAGTTCCAGTTGACAGGGGATGGCTATGAATCCACCACTCAGTAACATGGCAGACAGGTGGAACCCTGCTGCCACTGCCACACCCATTTCTGAGAAAATTTGTATTGTAACCGATAAGTGTCATGGAGGAGTGTGCCAGGAAAATAAAGTGCCTTCTAATTTTAAGGTTCCTGGCTCCAATCGCAGAATGGCTGAGCTAGAGAATTGCTTTCTGGTTTTGCAAACAATCACAGAACTGTACCTTACAACCTACCTCAGCAGTAAGTAATACTACTTATAAGCATTTTTGAGTAACTCCTCTCTGGAGCTCTTTACAACAATTGAGATCTCAGCATAAATGTGAATTTTGTCATAGAGCGATGTAATATCCAACTAAATTCTCTATTCTAAAAGTTCCTAGAATATCCAATAGGCAGTATTTTGTTTTGTTTTGTTAAATTTTGTTTTTTCTGGCAATATAAGATACTAGAGAGGGAAAGAAGGGAAACAGTGTTTCTATGGCTAGTACAAAAATAATAAATCCTCTTTCCTAAACTGATACTGAAGAAATTTGAGGAGCATGTGTTCTTAGGTCGAGAGGTAGTCTAGAAAGGCAATTGCATACCCAGGACATCCCCTCAACTTCCAGAAGGGAGTAATTAAAGAGAATAAATATTTAAATAATTAGAAAATAACAAAAATAATTGCAAAGAGAAGTGATTATTTCAGGGAGAATGAGATTAAAAGATTCTCATCTCTTTTTCCATGAACATTTAACCCAAACATTATAGTCATCAAATCCAGGGGAATCAAATTCAGAATCATAAAATGTAATGATTATCATATTAATTGCTTTCTTAGTAAATTTGATTTAAAAGTATACAAATTGATATTCGATGTAAGTTTAACTGATTCTTAGTGAGATGTGAAAGAAAAAAAATAGTAGACTTTGGAATTTCAACTGGGATGAGAGTAGTTAGAAAGACTGTTGCTGCTTTTACATACTATGACCTGCTTGCCATTAACCCCGCTAGCTCTGGATAAAAAGGAGCAGTTTAGAAATGAGAGAAGGAAAATATTCTGGCACAAAAACCTGCTTATTTTTCAAGTCAGTCAGTATGTCACCAGGCCTCTGCAGAGAAATTATCCATCACCATTTGTTCTATTTATGTAGCATCAATAGCCCCATCCAATTCGTGGAGGGGAAAGAACAGAAAAATAACTAGTTTCCTCACGAGGAGGAAATCTCATTAAGACAAGTTCCCATTTGTTTTTTGTCATTACTGTATAACTCCCACCTTAACTAAGGCCTGCACATTGTAGGATCTCACTAAATATTTGTTGAATAGTTAATAGATTTATATAATTTGGTCATCCAAGTTTCCACAGTAGACTTGAATATGAGTGTCAGTGGTAGATCCTTTACTTACCGAGGTCCCTGGGTAACTCCTCTGCTTGTCACAGCAGCAATGCAAATGCTTCAGCTGCCACGTGGCTGAGGGGAGCTGCGGTTGAACTGATCCAGGCTTCTCCACAGATACTGTCACTACTCCCCTATGCTATTGCTCATCAGAACCTATTACAAACGAAGTCCTTGGGAATTCAGAGACTAATATGCTCTCTATCCTGTTTCCCACTATGATTTGTGCTTTGTACATGCCTACTTAACAAAAAGATTTAACATCTCATTTCCCACAGCCATATGTTTCACATAATTGTCATTTTATAGATTAACAGCCTTTAGTGAAGTGATAACTAATTAGTGAATAATTCCATTCCATAATTTCTAACTTCCAAATTCAGGGCTCTCTTTTATGTTATTACTAATGTCTTTGTACAGCTCTAAAACTTGAGAATAAGAATAATCCAAAATTTTTAAATTAAATTTAAAAAATAGTCAATGTGATATTAGCAACAAATATGAGATAAGACTCATAATTGTGAAATCAGGGAACCAGAAAAATCATACAGGCAGAAAGCATGCCTAAATCCAGCAGTGAGAAGGAACAGTGGTGCACACGAGCCTCCATGGCCAATGAGAAGCACCCAAGTGTACTATGAAGACTGAATTGAATCTTTAGCCTTAGGCTGAAAAATGACATTTTAAAATACCCCATATTTTAAGAGTAGAGACCATAGCTTCCGAAATTTTATTACCTAGCAAAATATTTGCCACAAAATCAATCCTAATGAAAGAGGGAGAAAACTTTAATTTTGAAAACAAAAAATACGGGTTGGTGTAGTCCAACATTTATGGAACCATCTGAGTTTTATAGTGTTGCATTTTGAGTTCCTTGGGAAGCAAATTCCGAAACAGAAATTAGTATGCAAGATTGCTGCCAGAATTAATACTTGAGGGAGAGGGTACAACAAGCACGACTGGACAGATGGGGTCGTTGAACTTCAGTGCAGTCACAATAAGGCCTCAGTTGTTCCTGCGGAAGAAGCTGTAATGGCCCTCTAGAATTGCCTCAAGTTGGAGGGACAGGACTGGGTTTATATACCCTTGCATAGCCGAGACATTTGATGCAGGAATCCTGTGGAAAGGACATAGGGCTAATAAAAACCCAGTTAATGCTATGACCCATGGCTGCTTGACAAAATCTAGTTTATTTTTTTCTATTATGTGCCTCCAACTATTTAAGACATTGTAAGACAAAACATTTTGCTCAAATAGGTCACATAAATTTTTTGCAAAACAGCCAAATATTCCAGCCAAATGTACAAAGATGTGGAACATAGACTGTACCCAGCTGAGATTAATGACACATACCAAGCAGAAACACAGACAGAAGATATTAAGGTAAAGTGTTAGTTGTTTCAACGGTCTGTCTTCCTCACACTAAGCTGTATCCTTTAAAGGGAATTCTGTTGTACTAACTGTTTCTTTTTCTCTTCTTGACCTTCAATAAATATTCTGTCTGTGTCACCTTTGTTTGCAGAGTGTGGTGGTTAATTTCATGTGTCAGTTTGAGAAGGCCACAGAGTACCCAGATGAAACATTGTTTCTGCATATGCCAGATGAGATTCATACTTGAATCAATAGACTCAGTAAACTAGATTGTCCTCCCCATTGTGATTGGGCATCATCTAATCCATTCAGGTTCTGAATAGAGTAAAAAGCAGGAAAAAGAGAAATTTTCCCTCCCACTCCCCACCCTCGCTTCACTGCATAAACTGGGAAATGCCATTTCATCTTCCCCTGCCCTCAGACTGAGATTTACATCATCGGCTCCCCTGGTTCTCAGGACTAGATTACAACACTAGCTTTCCTGAGTCTCTAGCAACTTACAGACTGAAAACTGCAGATCTTCTCAGCCTCCATGATCCATGAGCCAATTTCTCATATTCATATATTTCATTGGTTCTGTTTATCTGGAGAACCTTTACTAGTAAATATTTTGGTAGCAAAAATGAATCTTGAGAAACAGACTTTAAGGATAAGTTTTCTGAATTGGTTCTTGGGTTTCTGGAACTGGCTTTCTAATATGATTAGATTTAAAGACACTAGTGACTCTAATTTCAGTAGTAAGAGAGCATTGATAGTCCATGGAATTATGAACTGTTTACAGAAATATACAAAATATCTGTATTGCTTGCTCCTAATCAACCTCTTATAAGAATGACTTATAAGAAGAAAGGAGCCAGGTAACTGTATACGTCTTTAAACATTTTTGGAGCACTAACAAATATAATGGAATTGTTGGTTGCTCCTAATGTCCCTGAGCAAAGTGGGGAAAGAAAAAGATGAGCTCAGGGATTCAAATTCCCAGCTGAAGAGCCCCCTAAATGACACAAGAGATTCTATCTATACCCTGAAGGAGACATTTATTTCCTGTAGCTGCAGAGCTAAAATTCCTGAAAATGAAACACAGAACATCAACTTGACCGGCTGAATTACAATACAAATGAAACTTCCAGCCTCCCAGAGTGTATAATGTTAATATGATAGCATTGACTGGAAGGGAATGGGATTCTATCAGTTGAAATGGGGACATTTGGGAAGACCATGATGAAGTTGAGGGCATTGAGCCCTCAAACTTGGATGAGTCTTCTTCACCAGTAAATAAGTCTCCCTACCCCAGTGGAGTGACTCTCCCACCCTCAGCAGAATTGACCTCCCTATTCATCCCCAGCAGAAATCTCCACCCACAGTAGTATCAGCTTTTCTACCTCATCTGAGAAGAGTAATCCTGCATTACTTGAGAAAAAAACTAATACCTTCCTGCCAGAGGCAGCTGCCATGCAAGACAATGCTAATTCTTGGGACTTACCACCCACACTACTTTTTTTCTAGACCTATAACTAGACTCAAGTCTTAGCAGGTCTTTAAAAGAGAGGTATGATGTTTGACCCATGAGAAAGTACATTACACTCCAAAGGAAATGATTGAGTTTTCTAACTAATACAGATAGAAAACTAGGGAACATGTGTAGAAATGGAAACTAAATGTGTGCAATAATGATGGACAAGTCATAAAGTTGGATCAGGTCTAATTTTATTGACATGGGCTCACTATGCAGGTTCTACACTTAATGTTACAGTTTGGAAGCTACAAAGGGCTGGAGTACTTTGATTTGTTGGTTGATTGTTTAGCTGAAACACAGACCAAAAGATGGCCAACAGTGAGTAAACCAAATATTCAGGACATACCTTTGTTTCATATAGAGGGAGAAATTAACAGCTTATGGAGATTGGAATGTTAGGGTAGATTTGTCATTTAGGATGTACTCATCCATACTAGGAAGGTCTAGAAAACATATCTTTTACCAATAATATGATAAATAAATTTGTGAGGGGAGCCCCAGTATCCCTGAAGAACTCTGTGATTACTCTTCTCTGAAGGGCAGACCTTACAGTGAGAACTATAGTCACTGAATTAGGAAACCTAAATGGAATGGAAGTAATCGGATCTGTGGGTGGCAGAGGCTTAGTGGTAGTGTTCAAATACAAATAGTAAGATGGATGTGGTTGCCATAATACATTATAGAGTCAAAGCATCAATTAGAACAGTCAGACTCTTACAAACTCATGGCATTGGCTAATCGATTATGGTGTTCCTTAAAATGAAATACATAGGAAACCTAATAAACACTTACCTGATCTGTATAAACAAAATTTCTAGGTCAAGTGAACAAAAGACTAACTTAAGTTATAAAAACAGTCATGGCCCCTCATCCAATTCTCAGACTTGAGTTAGTTTATAAACTCAGAACTCTTAGAGTGAAGATGAGGTTACATCCCTTTGAGGAAGAAGTCTCCAGGGCATGTCATAGATCTTCATGGCAGCTGCTCCTATCACAGACCCAAAAGTCTAGGAGAAAAAAATGGTTTCACGGGCTGGGCCCAGAGTCCCCATGCTGTGCGCAGCCTAGGGACTTGGTGCCCTTCATCCCAGCCACTCCAGCCATTGTTACAAGGGACCAAGGAATAGCTCGACCCATGGTTTCAGAGGGTGCAAGCCCCAAACCTTAGCAGTTTCCATGTGGATGAGCCTGTGGGTGCACAAAAGTCAAGAATTGAGGTTTGGGAACCTTGGCCTAGAGTTTCAGAAGATATGTGGAAACCCATGTATGCCCACGAGGAAGTTTGCTGCAGGGGCGGGGCTCTCATGAATAACCTCCGCTGGGGCGGTGCAGAAGGAAAATGTGTGGTCAGAGCCCCCGTACAGAGTCCCTACTGGACTCCACCTAGTGGAGCTATGAGAAGAGGGCCACCAACCTCCAGACCCCAGAATAGTAGATCCACCAACACCTTGCACCGTGCACCTGGAAAAACTGTAGACACTCAACGCCAGCCTGTGAAACCATCTAGGAGAGACGCTGTACCCTGCAATGTCACAGGGGCGAAGCTGCCCAAGCCCATGGAAACCTGCCTCTTGCATCAGTGTGACCTGAATGTGAAACATGAAGTCAAAGGATATCATTTTGGAGTTTTAAGATCTGACCACCCTGCTGGATTTTAGACTTGCATAGGGCCTATAGTCCCTTTGTTTTGGCCAATTTCTCCCATTAGGAATGGCTGTATTTAGCCAATGCCTGTACCCTCATTGTATCCAGGGAGTAATTAACTTGCTTTTGATTTTACATGTTCATAGGTGGAAGGGACTTGCCTTGTCTAAGATGAGACTTTGGACTGTGGATTTTTGAGTTAATGCTGAAATGAGTTAAGATTTTGGGGGACAGTTTGGAAGGCATGATTGGTTTTGAAATGTGAAAATATGAGATTTGGGAAGAGCCAGGGGCAGAATGATATGGTTTGGCTCTGTATCTCTACCCAAATCTCATCTTGTAGCTCCCATAATTCCCACATGTTGTGGTAGGGACCTGGTGGAGGATAACTGAAATCATGCGGGTGGGTCTTTCCCACTCTATTTTCATGATAGTGAATGTGTCTCATGAAATCGGATGGTTTTAAACATGGGAGTTTCTCTGCACAAGCTCTCTCTTTGCCTGCTCCCATCCGTGTATGGTGTGACTTGCTCCTCCTTGCCTTCTGCCATGATTGTGAGGCCTCCACAGCCATGTGGAACTGTAAGTCCAATAAAGCTCTTCCTTTTTTAAATTGCCCAGTCTTAGGTATGTCTTTATCAGCAGCATGAAAACAGACTAATACATATCCTTTGCCAACTTTTTAATGTGGTTACTTGTTTTTTACTTGTTCGTTTTTTTAAGTTGCTTATAGATTCCAGGCATTAGGCCTTTATCAGATGTATAGTTTGCAAATACTTTCTCCCATTTGGTAGGTTGTCTGTTTACTCTGTTGATAGTTTCCTTTGCTGTGCAGAAGCTCTTTAGTTTAATTAAATCCCACATGTCAATTATTGTTTATGTTGCAGTTGCTTTTAGGGACTTTGACAAAGATTATTTGCCAAGACCAGTGTCAAGAAGGGTACTTCACGAGTTCTGTTCTGAGCTGTTTATAGCTTGAGGTATTACATTTAAATCTGTAATCCAGTTTGAGTTGATTTTTGTATATGGTGAAAAGTAAGGGTCCACTTTCATTCTTTTGCATATGGTTAGCCAGTTATCCAGCACTTTTTATTGAATAGGGAGTCCTTTCCCCATTGCTTGTTTCTGTGGACCATGTAAAAGATTGCGTGGCTTTATTTCTGAATTTTCTATTCTATTTCGTTGGTCTATATGTTCGTTTTTGTACTAGTATCATGCTGTTTTAGTTACATAGCCTAATAATATAGTTTGAAGTCAGGGAGTGTGATGCCTCAAGCTTTGTTTCCTTTTTGTTGTTGGTGGTGGTTTTTTTTGTTTTGTTTTGTTTTCTATAGGATTGCTTTGGCTATTTGGGCTCTTTTTTAGTTTCGTATGTGTTTTATTATAAAACATTATTCTAGTGCTTTCTAATTCTGTGAATAATGATGTTGATAGTTTGATGTGAATAGCAATGGATCTATAAGCTGCACTGCACAGAGTCTTTAGTGTTTTCTCCATATGGAATCACATCATTAGCAATAGAGATAGTTTGAATTCTTGTTTTTCTATTTGAATGCCTTTTATTTCTTTCTCTTGCCTGATTGTTCCAGCTAAAGTCAAAATATTCATTAAAAGAAAGAACTGAACTGAACTCCTGAAATTGAAAACTTCTCTATGAGAATATCATAATACAATTGGAAGTATTAACAGCAGAATTGACTAAGATGAGGAAAATATCCCAAAACTCAAAGACCAGTTATTTGAATCAAATCAGTCAGGCAAAAATAAAAAATAAAATAAAAATAAACAAAATATTTGAGAAATGTGGGATTATGTAGAGAGATCAAATCTATGACTCATCAGCGTTCCTGAGAGAAAAAGATAGCAAGCAAATTGGAAAACACATTTGAAGATACAGTCCCTGAAAATTTTCCAACCTTGCTAGAGAGGTGGATATGAAAATTCAAGGAATACAGAAAACCTTTGTAAGATACTGTGCAAGATGACCATTCCCAAGGCATGCAGTAATAAGATTCACCAAGGTCAGTGCAAATGAATAAATATTAAAGGCAGCTAGAGAGAAAGGTCATGTCACTTACAAAGGGAGCTCCATCAGACTAGTAGCTGACCTCTCAGCAGAAACCTTAAAAGTCAGAAGAGATAGGGGACCTCCAAAGAAATGAAATTCCCACCAAGCATTTCATATCCGAACAAACTAAGCTTCATAAGCAAAGGAGAAATAAAATCTTTCTCAGACCAGCAAACACTAAGACAATTTGTTGCCACCAGATAAGCCTTACAAGAGGTCTTTAAGGGAGTGATAAACACAGAAACAAAAGATTGATACCTGCTACCACAAAAACACGCTCAAGCAATAACCCACAGACAATATAAAGCAATTATACAATAAAAGTGTGCAGGAATTTTTATTGCCTTTCATTTTCATAAGATATCATACTGATCCATTACATTGATGATTTTATACTGTTTGGATCTAGTGGGCAAGAATTAGCAACTACTCTTGACTTATTGGTAAGACATTTCTGTGTCTGGGTGTGGGGAATAAATCCTACTAAAGTTCACAGACCTATATCTCAGTGAAACTTTTAGGGATCCAGTGATAATAAGCATTTCTAGATATTCCTTCTAACATGAAGGATTAGTTGCAGCTAGCTCCTCCTACAACCAAAAAAAAATGCAGAATTCCTAGTGGGTCTCTTTCGATTTTGGAGGCAACATATTTCTCATTTGAG
Organism: Papio anubis; assembly: GCF_008728515.1. Lineage (NCBI taxonomy): Eukaryota > Metazoa > Chordata > Mammalia > Primates > Cercopithecidae > Papio > Papio anubis. The sequence goes on along the minus strand of NC_044978.1, from coordinate 156,114,896 downwards.
TAGGTTACTCTGGATCATTCGCCAAGTTCCCAGAACACTACTAGTTTTGAGTGAGTTCCATAACAAGGGAAGGCTCTGCAACAGGTCCAGGCTGCTGTGCATGCTACTCTGCCTCTTGAACCATATGATCTAGCAAATCCAATGGTGCTTAAAGTGTCAGTGGTAAATAGGGATGATGTATGGAGTCTTGGGCAGACCTCTATAAGTGAATCACAATGCAGGGTTTTAGGATTTGGGATCAAGATGCTGCCATTCTCTGTAGATGATCACACTCCTTTTCAGAAACAGCTCTTGGCCTGCTAGTAGATGTTAGTAGAGACTGAATGCTCAATCATGGGCTACCAAGTAACCATGCAACCTGAGCTACTCACCATAAATTGGGTATTATTTGACTCATTAAATCATAAAGTTGACTGTGCATAGCAATCCTTCTTGATCAAATGGAAGTAGTATGTGACTGGACCTGAGGAGGCCCTGAAGGCAAAAGTAAGTTACTTGAAGGTCTCGAATGCCCCTAGTTCCTCTCTGCTGTTTTAACTCTTGCTATGCTGTTTTAACTCTCAGAGCTTGTACCTGTAGCCTCATGGCAGGTTCTCTATGATCAACTGAAGGAAGAGAAGACTTGAGCCTGGTTTACAGATGGCTGTGCATTATATGCAGGCACCACCTTAAAGTAGACAGCTATAGCACTATCGACCCTCTCTGGGACTTTGAAAGATGGTTATAAAAGAAAATTCTCTTAGTAAGCAAAATTTTTAGTAATGTACCTAGTTGCTCATTTTCCTTAGGAGGAGAAATGACCAGATATGCAATTGTATACCAACTTACGGGCTGTTTCAGTGATTTAGCTGAATGGGTGGGGACTTGGAAGAAATGTTATTCAAAAATTGACAATAAAGTAATTTTGGAGACAGGTAAGTGGATAGATATTTCTGAGTGGGTTTAAAAAAAGAAGATATTTATATCTCCTGTAAAGGCACACCAAAGACTGACTTCAGTAGAGGATGATTTTAATAATCAAGTTGATAAGATGACCCTTTTTATGGATATAAGCAACACTCTTTCTGCAGCCCCTCCTGTGATTGCCCAAAGGGCTAATGCACAAAGGCATCACAATAGCAGGGTTGGAGGTTAAAAGCATGGGTTTAGTAACATTCACTTCCACTCACTAAGACCTAGCTGTCTATGGCCATTGTTAAGTGCCCAATCTGTCAGCAGCAGAGACCACCACTTAGCCCTAAATGTAGTGCCATTCCTCAGGTTTATTAGCTAGTTACCTGGTGGCAGGTAGATTACATTGCATTATTTCCATCTCAGAAGAAACAATGTTTTGTTTATATGAGAATAGACACTTACTCTGATTACAAATTTGCATTCTCTGCATGCAGAGCTTCTACCAAAAAATACTACCTGTGGGCCTACACAATGCTTAATGCACCATCCTGATATTCTATACAGCATTGTTTCTGATCAAGAAACTGATATCACAGCAAAAGAAGTGAACAATGGATCCATGTTCATCCATTCATTGGTCTTACCATGTTCCTTACCTTCCTGAAACAGCTGTCTTGTTAACAGGTCAAATGGCCTTTTGAAGATTCAGTTACAGTGCTAGCTGAATAGCAATACCTTGCAGGGTTGGAATAAGGTTCTCCAGAAAGCTGTACATACTCTGAATCAACATCCAATATATGGTGCTTTTTCTCCCATAGCTGGGAGTCACAGGTCCAGGAATCAAAGGTGGTAATGGGATTGGCACCACTCACTCTTACTTTGTGGCACCACTCACTATTGTCCCTCATGTCTCACTGGCAAAATTTTTGCTTTCTGTTTCAACAACCTTATGCTCTGCTACACTAGAGGTCTTAGCTCCAAAGGAGGTACTGCTTCTACCAGGAGACACAAGAATCATTCAATTTAACTAGAGATCTGTGTTTTCAGTAGTTCTACCCTGATTAGGTCCATGTACTTTTCCACTGTCCTTAGTCACAGGGCATGTTTTCACTAAGAGATATCCTAAGAGATATCCTGTATTCCAGAAATACTTCTACTTACCTCTATTGTGGAGTGGTTCAATTTCCTCTTGATAGTCAGGATCAATTGCTTCAGCCATCCCAGTAGTTTCCTCCTATGGCTGTTGATTCAGAAGTATGGAGAGTCCAAAAATGTAGCAAACTACAACTGCCTGAGGTGCTTGCTGAAGGCAAAGGAACTATAGAATGAGTAGTGAACTAAGTTATAAGTACTAGCTACAATACCAAGACCAGTTTTTTAAAAAATAGACTGTAATTGTCAAGAGCATTTCTTCCTTCATGTGTGATGAATACTTTGTGTCTGTGTGTGTGTGTGTGTGTGTGTATGGGTGTGTGTGAAATATCTTTTTTTTTCTTTTCTCTCTTATCATTTTTGTAACATAAAATGTATTAACTTATTTAAGTATTTAAATTTGTCTATTTAAATATTTTATATTACAATCATTAATTATTTTACATCATAGTATTTACTATTTATATTACAGGATATTAAGAAGAGTAAACATCACTCAAAGACTTTACCTCCTCTTCTTGGAAAAGGGTTAGTGCATTTTTTGTTGTAAGCAGAGTAGTCATATCATTTTAAGTGAAATCATGGCCTTGTTGGTGCCTTTATTTGGATATTAAGTGTGGTTTAAGGGTATGTGTATGGATGCCAAGTTCATAAGTTGTGAACTTGTGATGGTTAATTGTATGTGTCAACTTCACTAGGCTACAATGTATCCAGATATCTGATCAAACATTATTTCTTGGTGTTTCTGTGAGGGTGTTTCTAGAGGAAATTAGCACTTGAATAATGGATATGGAGTGAGTAAAGCAGATGGCCCTCCTCAATGTGAGTGTGGATTTTTTCAACTTATGAAAAAAATGTGGCATCTTTCAACTTATTGAGGGCCTGAACAGAACAAAAGTGGAAAAAGTTCAAAATTGCCCTCCTCAGCCTACTTGCTTAAGCTGGAACATTGATATTCTCCTGCCCTTAGCAGTCCTGGTTCTCAGATCTTCAGACATGGATTGGAGTCTATATCACCAGCCCTCTGTCTCATAGGCCCTAGAACTATACTACCAGCCTTGCTGTGTCTCCAGCTTGCAAATGGCATATGGTGGGATTTCTTAGGCTCCATAATTGCATAAGCCAGTATCTTATTTTATATACACATGCATTTTTAACATATATGTAATTTCCTATTGGTTCTGTTTCTCTGGAGAATCCTGACTAGTACATATGGAAAAGGAGAGAAACAAGAGGCCATATGTAGACTACAAGAAATAGATGTTTGGGTAGAAAATAAAGAATGAGGGAGACAGTCTGAGATACAACTGCCATCCCTGGGGAACATATTAGAAGTGGTAAGAGATATTGGTAATGTGTTTCATGATCCATTAAGCACATAGTATCCTCTTTAACTACCATTACTTTATTTGGATAATTTGCTGAGTCTAAAACTTGTAATTGCTTATACATACACACATATGTATTTTTTTTCTTTATTGTAAGAGACTCTACCATTTTTCAAGGAGAACACAGTTAATGGAACAGCTAGGCTTCCAATTACATTTGCATGTAAAAAGAAAACTTGAAAAATAAATAGAACCGAACAATTCCAGAAATAAAAGTAACACCTTGATTAATATAAATATGCATATGGATTATAGGCTTATCTTTGTGTTTCCAGAGACATTTTGTGTATATAAAGTATATATGTTTTTCTCTTTTTTTGCATGAATGTTTGCATTTTGCAGGTTCTTACACTTTGCACTTTTTTCAGTGAATTTAGCCTAGTAATCAGATCATATCTAGTTTGTAGTAAGCTTCTCTTTTTAATGGTTGCATATTCTTTTATTATGTGTACCTACTTAATAAAATATGTCATATTTTTTTTTCCAATTTTCCCTATATAACAGATAACTAGGTCTCTATCTAAATATTTGCTTTCCCGTTCGTAGTATAGATATACTACTTGGAAGCAGATGCTCAATCTGAGACTATATGTCCAAGACCCTTTTTAATCTAGTGGTCATGCGATTAGGTCTTACCAATATAATGTGAAAATAAGTTATATGTCTCTTCTGGGGAAGTACTTTTAAGGAGTATGCAGGCTTCCTCCATCTTCTTTTTCTCCCTACTACCAGCTAGATGCAGAGCACAATGAATGACACTAAATACAGAACATTGTTCTGTCCTCAGCCCCAATGTTAAGTGTAACAATGTGAATTCATTCATTGTCTTTTATGCTCTTCCACATCTTTCTGGAAAAGGGAATGTGGGAGGTAATTTAAAGAAGAAATTTGCATGTTTAAGAAATGTGGGTTTGTTTTTTTTTTCAGTTTTCGTTATTGAATGATGCTGTGACTTGGTATAAAATTTTAAGAAAGAAGTAATTTTTGTTCAGAATTTTGAAGACATTGCTACATTGTCTCTTAATGCCTAGGGTTGTTAATAAATACGAAGTCATCTGGTTCCACTCCATTGCATGTAATCTGTAATTTGTTTGTTTTGTTTTCTCCCACCTTAAAATATTTCAGAATATTCTCTTTATACTCGATAGTCTGACATTTAATGGGGTGATTTTTCTTCTCTTGGACAGGGCATTTCATGGCACCTTTTAAACTACAAGCTGAGAAATTTTCTTGAATTATTTAAATAATGAATTCTTTCTTCCCATTTGTTATTTTCCAGGGGTCTTATTCAAATGCTGCACCTTCTGGGAAATACCTCCCAGAAGGTATATATTACATTCATTTCCTTTTGTGAACGATTCCTTCCATTGCCTCCCATAGATTCTATATGTTTCCACAGATATTTCACCATTACTATTGTTTTTAACCTCCAAACAGCATTTTTTTATTCCTAGAGTGTGTATTTTCTTAGCACATCCTATATTACTTTATATATGTAATATTCTCCCATTTCTCTCTGACAATATTAATAAGAATAACTTTTCTTTTAGTTTTTTTTTCTATTTATTTTTCCTCCAAGTTGATTTTTTGTTTGTTTGCTTATTTTGTATTCTAACCTTCACCTTAAATTTATACTACTTATCTGTTAGGTTGTTGCTAATGATAGAGATTGTGGAGCTAGTTATAATTTGGAAGCTTTGAATGGGTGAGACTTGTCAAATTTGAGCTTCCACATAGCATGACTCAGGAAGGTAAGTTATTGGGGTACACCAGATAGCAAAATCTTTAATCTTTTCCCTTAATATGTTCAGGTTTCCAACAACAGAAATGTTCTAGCTTCTTGTCTAGAGGGTAGAAGTCAATATGTTAAACTTGGAAGAAAATGTAAGAAGCAAATGTGAGAAGAGAGAAGACAGTCTGTCATTCAGCATAAGTGTGCATAAATTAATTTAAACTTTTGAGTTCAGAATGGACACTCTTTCCAAAAATAAGTCTTCAGACTTTTGCTCTAAGAAGTGAGAATCACCATCCAGATACATGGAGAGGAGAGGAAACCCAGGAATCTTGTCTTTCCCTTTTGTCCTTCTTATTTTAACTTCCCCAGCTCCTTATCCTGACCTAATGCCCTCTTGAGGGTCCCTGGAACTGGAATTGTTGGATAAGGATTAGGCTTCATTTCATCGATCTGCGATCTGCTAAGTCAACTCGCTCATCCACCTACTTGTATTGTTTTGGTTTCCTCTACTTCTCAACCCTTGAATGTTGTATTTCTTTCTTTGTTTAGTTTTAATGATTTTAGTACAATGAGATGTATATATTGTATCTATATATATGTATATAGATCTCCTGTCTACATTTCTACCTACTACATTGTAGAACCATGAGGAATAAATTTTAAAAAAATAGTAAACTCAGCACTTTGTATGTAGTAAGTGCTGAATATATTTGATACTTACTATAATTCCACTAGACTCAGACTTCAACAAGAGAAAAAACTATGTCAATCGCTTTTTTATCCAAGCCCTTAGCACAACTTGGCACCTTGAAAAAGATCACAGAGTCAATATTTCTTTAATCACATGTTGAATAAGTGAATGAATAAATTAAACGTAAAAATTATCAAACATCAATGAATCTGAAAGACATCCTGGTCATGAGTTTTGGGCTTTGCAGTAGGCAGTGGCTATTTGTAGCAGCCAGGAGCCCTGGAGGAGAGCTTCAAACTCAGATCATTTTTCATTATAGTTTCAACTTTGTTATCAATTAAATAAACTGGAGAAGGCAATGAACATGTTCTTTTCTTCCTTTCTTTTACATGATCATAATATTGCCAATCTATCTCATAAGTTTGTTTCATCCAGTGGGATAATATACATGGAAATATGGTGATAATTATAAATTTCTTAATTTATTAATTAATAAATGGTAGCATCAGTGAGTCTATGCATTGCCTATTGCCTATTCATTACTTATTGATTTATGAAAATGTCAGTATTGTGTCTTCTTCACCTGAGAGGGAACTTACTGTGGTGTTAAAAGCTTGGGCTCTGGAACAGACTACCTACATCCAAATCTTACAGTAATGTTTCCTTGGGCAAGCTACTTAACGTTTCTATGCCTGTTTATTTTGTTTTAAAATGAAGAATTGCTGCATAAAGTTGTTTAATAAATTAAGTATATGTAAAGTTCTATAAATTGGACATATGCAAAAAAACCTAGTATTCAGCTTATAATGTATGACCTCAATACACGTTAGCTATTATTTACATATTACCTATCATATATTCAATATATAGAGGCTCTAGCCAACACTTTGTATATGTAAAAGTTCATGCTTGGATTGTTATTTTTCATGCTTACATTTTTATATGCTAACTCTCTTCAACTCTTTTCTTTATTTCCTTTAAATTTTATTTGTTTATTTATTTGTAAAGATAGAGTCTCACTATTTGTCCAGGATGATCTTGAATTCCGAAACTCAAGAAATCTTTCTGCCTCAATCTCCCAAGTAGCTGAGGTTGGCACAAGCCAATATGCCCAGTTCATTGAATGCTCTCAAAACACAACTTTTGACTGGAAAAATACCTGTCGTATATGTGCTTCCTATTTCTGCTTTTTGACCAACATTGTTACAGAGTTTCTTGCATAAAGCTCTTCGGAATATGTGAGGTCTGATTGTTAATTTAACCTTAAAGAGAATAGAAAAATTAGGATGTGAAAAAATTAACATGATAAAACATTTTATACAGTAAACATAGAAGTTATAAATAACCAATTTATTGGAAAACACACATTTTCTTACAAGAAAAAAAATCACAATTTTGTATTTTTTTATTTGGTTTAAATTCAATTCAAACTTACACACTTGAGTTGTAAATTGAAGATATTAGTTGATAAAACTATTTTCTACTTAAATTATCAACATAGTTCCAACATTTGAAAACACATATTTTTAAGGCAGAATTTGAGTTTTCAAAATTTTTACTTGGGACTGACCTGAGTTGTATTAAAAATTTATAATATGCCTTACTTTTAAACTTTCCTATCTTTTCTATAGTATGTAAATCTAATCTATAGCTATTCTGAATGCAATTGGCTTTGGAATTAAGGTTTCATTTTAGCTAAAAATGTTAATTCCTAGTTAATAAATCATTTGAATTTTAAGGAACAAGTTTAATTCCCCAATTAAAACTATGGGAGAAAATTGCTGTTCTAACATATCAAATACTTTTAAGAAAGTCATTTTCCAAGTATAATACGTTCTATTCTATGACTAGCACTGAATTAGGTTGTTAGAATTCACAGATTTCAACATGCTGTCTGAGACTGCAACATAAACATCATGAAGTTTGTGGAGACAGAACAGCTAGATGCCTGGTAAGAAGCATTTTAAAATCAATTTGGAGGGAATCTTTGATTTTTCCCATAATATGAATCCTTCCTCCTTAGTTATGCAAGACTATGTGAAGTAGTGCTGTCTGGAGGACAACTTGTGATAGCTACATCCTGTGGTGGTGGTGACCAGAAGCAGTGACTTGGTCTACCTGGTCTACTCTTGTGCTAAAAAATGCTCATTGTCCTTCCTGTTCTTGGCCCTGTGGAGCTACTTTGATTCTTGCAAGACTTCCAAGTCTAATTCTCTAGGCAGCTATTTATTCAGTGAGCCACTTCTTTTCTTCCATTCTATTCTATTTAAGATAACAGTAATCAGTTTCCGTTGCTTGCAATCAGGATTCCTAAATGGATATAATGATACCACAGTGCAGTGGAATGTGGTAAAGATTTGGAGTTAATCAGACTCGTGTCTTGTTTGTGCTATTTCTTACCTAAAAATGGTCTCAAATTACCCCTAGTGCCTCATTCTCCTCATTTATAAAATTGAATTTATATTACTTACACCAGAGAGTTGTTTTACAGATTGAAATAATAATAGCATCTAACACAGTGTCTGACAAACAGGGTTGGACAATGGTAAAGAAATAGTCATCCAAACACCCTTGGACCATTTCTTTTTGCATTTAACCCTTCCTGAATCACTGAAATACCCTCTTGAGAAATTCACTGTGAACTGGAAATGTATTTGACAATATACATTGCGGTGCAGAACTTTAAGCTTTTTAAAGAAAAGTTGAATGTTGTATCGTTAGCCTTGAAAAGGTATTTTCACACCTTTAGACACTTGGAACAAGTGTGAATACGAATTTTGGTCTTGATGAAAATATAATCATCACACTATTAGAAGGGAGTAAGTGCCTTTTGCTCCCTTCTTGATTTCCATGATGAGGAATGTCTTTTCTTAGGCCTTTCTCCACTCACTTAAAACCTCTACCTTTTCTCCTCTTATTGACTATAGGGAACACACGTTCTCCCACTGTCACTATCCCACTACCACGGCAAGAGCCTGCCCCAGATCAGGATTGCCTAGAATTGACTGAGCAACTTTCCCTATACCTAAAATTCATATAGTAGTCCCATTTATCTTTTACACTAAGTTGTGTACCCTTACCTAAATTTATCAGTAGTAAAGGTGATGTTTAGACTCCTTATTCTCTCTGTTATTTCTCAAATTGCACCGAAGCTCGATGGAGAAGAGACACGGTGCTTATGAGAGGATCCTCGCCTGGTGCCCAGCACCTCAAAGGAGGCTAAAAGAGTTTCTGGTTTGCTTAAAGATTCAATTGTCCTAACTAAATCTTTTCAGACTTGATTAGTTGCATTTACAAGACACCATACATTAGAGTTGCTTCTATAGCAAAAAGTAAAAATGCCTTTGACTGTGCACTTGTAAGGTGAGTAAGGCTGGCAGATAATTCTCTGTGGGTAACAACATGGTGAATTTATATTTAGGAAACTCCATCGTCTCAGCCCAAAAATTCCTTAAGTTGATAAGAAACATCAGCAAAGTCTAAGGACACAGCATCAATGTGCAGAAATCACAAGCATTCCTGTACACCAATGATAGAGAGCCAAATCATGAGTGAATTCCCATTCACAATTGCTACACAGAATAAAATACCCAGGAATATAACTTGCAAGGGATGTGAAGGACTTCTTTAAGGAGAACTGCAAACCACTGCTCAAGGAAATAAGAGAGGACACAAACAAATGGAAAAATATTCCATGCTCATAGATAGGAAGAATCAATATCATGAAAATGGCCATATTGCCCAAATTAATTTATAGACTTAATGTTGTCCCCATCAAGCTAACATTGACTTTCTTCACAGAATTAGAAAAAAATACTTTAAATTTCATATGGAACCAAAAAAGAACCCATATAGCCAAGAAAATCATACTCAAAAAGAACAAAGCTAGAGGCATCATACTACCTGACTTCATACTATACTACAAGGCTAGAGTAACCAAAACAGCATGGTACTACTACCAAAACAGATATACAGACAAATGGAACAGAACAGAGTCCTCAGAAATAATGCCACACATCTACAACCATCTGATCTTTGACGAACCCGACAGAAACAAGCAATGGGGAAAGGATTCCCTATTTAATAAGTGGTGTTGGGAAAACCGGCCAGCCATCTGCAGAAAACTGAAACTGGACCCCTTCCTTACACTTTATACAAAAACTAATTCAAGATGGATTAAAGATTTAAATGTAAGACCTGAAATTATAAAAATCCTACAAGAAAACCTTGGCAATCCCATACAGGACATAGGCATGGACAAAGACTTCATGACTAAAACACTAATAGAAATGGCAACAAAAGCCAAAATTGACAAATAGGATCTAATTATATACTAAAGAGCTTCTGCACAGCAAAGAAACTATCATCAGAGTGAACAGGTAACCTAAAGAATGGGAGAAAATTTTTGCAACGTATCCACCTGACGAAGGGCTAATATCCAGAACCTACAAAGAACTTAAACAAATTTACAAGAAAAAAATCAGACAACACCATCAAAAAGTGAGCAAAGGCTATGAACAGACACTTCTCAAATGAAGACATTTATGTGGACAAGAAACATAAAAAAAAAAAAAAAAAAGACTCATCATCAGTAGTCATTAGAGAAATGCAAACCAAAACCACAATGAGATACCATCTCACACCAGTTAGAATGGCAATCATTAAAAGTCAGGAAACAACAGATGCTGGAGAGGATGTGGAGAATTAGGAACCCTTTTACACCATTGGTGGGACTGTAAATTTAGTTCAACCATTATGGAAGACAGTGTGGTGATTCCTTAAGGATCCAGAACCAGAAATTTCATTTGACCCAGCAATCCCATTACTGGGTATACATCCAAAGGATTATCAATCATTCTATTATAAAGACACATGTACATGTATGTTAACTGCAGCACTGTTCACAATAGCAAAGACTTGGAACCAACACAAATGCCCATCAATGATAGACTGGATAAAGAAAATGTGGCACATATATCCCATAGAATACTATGCAGCCATAAAAAGGATGAGTTCATGTCCTTTACAGGGACATGGATGAAGCTGGAAACCATCCTTCTTAGCAAACTGACACAGGAACAGAAAACCAAACACCACGTGTTCTCACTCATAAGTGGGAGTTGAACAATGAGAACACATGGACACAGGGAGAGGAACATTACACAGTGGGGCTTGTCAGGAGTTGGGGGGCTAGTGGAGGGATAGCATTAGGAGAAATACCTAATATAGATGATGGGTTGATGGGTGCAGCAAACCACCATGGTACGTTTATACCTATGTAACAAACCTGCACGTTCTGCACATGTATCCTAGAACTTAAAGTATAATAAGAAAAGGAAAAAAAAAAAAAGAAGAAGAAATAGACTAGATATCAGAACTCATCTTATATTTGAAGAATAAATACTGTTTTGTAAAACTCCCCAAAAAAGAGAAAAACTCATAATGCATTATCACCAGGAATTGCATTTTTAACACTCTCATGTAACATACCCTGAGAAAACAAAAGTAAATAAATCAAACTAACTTTTTGAGTCTCTAATATGCAATCAGTCCTTAGCAAGAAAAATATCATTTTAGAAATAAGGAAACTGAACCTGAGAGGCATTAAGTAACCTAAAGACATGTATTAGTAATCAGTGGAACCAGGATGAAAACATAAGGTGTTTGACTCCAAAAATCTATTCCCTTTAATGGAATATCCATAACTCTTGTAACCCTACAGCATTTTCACCCCAGTTAGAGAGAGATGATTTACAGTTTCAGATACATATGTGTAATTTTTCAACTCTTTCTACTCTCCATAAATAACAATTTTTAAAAATACATAGAAATCAAGATTGATCATGTAAAGTTGAAACTCAAGGAATTCAAATTATTGGGGAAAAAAAAGGCATTCTACAATAAGGCTAGTCAGAGATTGAGTGGGAAGAAAAGGAAGAAAATGTATAAATATATATGCATATATGTATATATTCACATTCTCTTCTCAGAAGACAGGCCTCCCATTAACTTCAGTAGGCAGCTGCTTGAATTGTATCCATTATCTGTATAAATATATAATGTCCCAAGTGTGCAATTATGTAGGTCCACAGTGAAGAATGACTCGGTTTTAAAATCCATGTGCTGGGAACCTGACTGTTTCTGAAATATTTGCATTTGAAAGAATAGAGACTCTTCATAGAAACTGTCAGCAGCTCAATGCAGCCTATTAGTGCACATTTTATACTAAAGAATGAGCATTATGGCTCAGAATTCTCTTTCTCCCCAGCCGGAGAGATACGCTTTCCCTATCACAGTTTGATGAGTCTGGGGTTAGTTGGCTCATTGCCCATTCCACCAATGCAGAACATTCTGTGCACATTTGGGCTTATAATATATAAGAAGTCCATATCTGAAACACAATACGGGTAGTCCATTTACTATTCAATCGATACCATCATTCACTGAGCTAAATAGACATGTTTATTATTTCATCACAATTGCATTATCATCATTAAAAATCTTCCACAATCCTCTTTCCAAGTGCCTGACTACACACAAAACAGTTTGCGTGTTTCTCTAGAAAGTTAACAGTCTAAGTAAAGTTACAAACTTGGAAAGTGCAGTTCCTGACTAGAAATAGAAGAGAGATATCTGTTTAATTTTATGTTTGATTAGCACTTTTTTATGTAATGTCATCATTTATTGTTTGTTTGTTTTTTGTTTTTTGTTTTTAGTAGGTAATTTTTTGTTTCATTGTGGATACTTTTAGGATCTTTACTTGGTCTTCAATAATTTTCAATTGTATTAAAATTTAATTAAATTTGCATTTATATTTGATTTTCATGTTTGCGTTGCTTGTGCTTGGTTCAGTCTGAACATTTACGTCTTTCACCTCTTCTGGAATATTCCATTAAATTATTACCTTAAATTTTGCCTCTTTGAACCCTCTGGATTGCTCTGGGATTCCAATTAAATACATCTTAGACTTTCTTATTTTACTTGCATATCTATGATTATTCATCTATAATGTTGTCTTTCTTTGTTCCTTTTTAAATTTATATATAATGTATTTTAGACCATTTTCCCTTGAGCTATTTATATTATTTAACGCATCTATTTATTTTGAATTGAAATAATTTTATCTTACATTTCTGGAAGTTTTGTCTCATTTCTAAAATCACCTATTTTTAAATTTTGTTTTTCTTTATTTGTGGAAATTTATGAGACACAAGCGCTGTTTTGCTACATGCATGGATTGCATAGCAGTGAAGTCAGAGATTTTAGGGTATGTATCACCCAAATAATATACATTGTAGTGATCAAGTAATTTCTCATCAACCACCCTGCTCCCATACCTTTACCCTTCCCAGTCTTTATTGTCTAACATTCTACACTCTATATCCATATGTACACGTTATTTAACTCCCACTTATAAGAGAAAACATGTGATATTTGTCTTTCTGTGTCTGATTTGTTTCACTTAAGATAATGGTCACCAATTCTATCCATGTTGCCACAAAAGACATGATTTTAGTCTTTTTTTTATGGCTGAATAGCATTCCATTGTACTACATATCGAAATACCACATTTTCTTTTTCAATCATCTGTTGATAGACACGTAGGTTGCTTCCATGTCTTGCCATTGTGAATAGTTCTACAATAAACATGGGTGCCAGTATTATTTGTATGTAATGGTTTCTTTTCTTTCAGGTAAATACCCAGTAGTGGGACTGCTGAATCAAATGATGGTTCTCTTTGTAGTTTTTTTGATAAATACTGCTTTTCATAGAGGTTGAGATGGTTTACATACCCTCCAAGAGTACCTTTATATCCATATCCTCACCAATATCTGTTATCTGTTGACATTTTAAAAACAGCCATTCTGACTGGTGTAAGAGTATATCTCATTGTGGTTTTAATTTGTGTTTATCTGATGATTAATGATGTTCAGTATTTTTTATATACCTATTGGTGATTTGTACATCTTCTTTTGAAAAATGTCTATTCATATCCTTTGCCTACTTCTTAATGAGGTTATGTGTGTGTGTGTGTGTGTGTGTGTGTGTTGACTGGTTAGAATTCCCTATATATTCTATATAATAGACCCTTGCTGGATGCATATTTTGAAAATATTTTCTCCCATTCTGCAGACTATCTGTTCGCTCAATTAATTATTCGTTTGCTGTGCAGAAGTTTTTTAGTTTAATTAAATCCTGTTTGTCTACTTTCGGTTTTGGTGCCTGTGCTTTTGAGTCTTGGTAATAAATTATTTGCCTAGACCAAAGTCCAGAAGAGTTTTTCCAGTTTTTCCTATGATTTTTTAAGTATCTTTATAGCTTTACATCCATAGTGATACTAGAAGAAAACAGAGACCGATCCAAACCATATCATTCTGGCCAGCCCCTCTCAAATCTCATGTCCCTCTCACATTGCATGCCTTCCCAACAGTCCCCCAAAATCTTAATTCTTCCCGTCATTACTCTGGAGTCCAAAGTCTAAAGTCTCACTCAGAACAAGGCAAGTGTCTTCTACTATTAAAAAAAAGAAAAGAAAGAAAAACAATTTGGTAACTCCCAAGATACAGTCATTGGGTAAATACTCTCATTCCAAAAGGGAAAAGTCAGCCAAAAAAAAAGTGCTGTAGGCCCCACGCAATTCTAAATTCCAGCAAGGCAGTCACTAAATCTTAAAGTTCCAAAATAATCACTTTTGGCTCCATGTTTCACATCCAGGGCACACTGGCACAACAGGTAGCCCTCCAAGGCCTAGAGTAGCTCTGCTACTGTAGTTTTAAGGGTTCAGCCCCAACAGCTGCTCTCATGTGCTAGTGCTGATTGCTTGCAGCTTTTTCAAGTGCAAGGTGCAAGCTTCTGGTGACTCTACCATTCCAGGGTCTGGAGAACAGTGACCCTCTTCTCATAGCTCCACTAGGCAGTGCCCCAGTGGGGACTCTGTGTCCTGGTAGAAGTTCTCCATGAGTGCTCCACCCCTGCAGCAGGCTTCTGCCTGGACATCCAGGCATTTCCATGTATCCTCTGAAATTTAGGCAGAGGCTCCCAAGCCTCAACTCTTACACTCAGTGCACCCATAGACTTAACACCACATGGATGGCAACAAGGCTTACAGCTTGCAACCTCTGAAGCAGCAGCCTTGGCTATACCTGAGCCTCTTTTAACCATTGCTGAAGCTGGAGCAGCTGAGATGCAAGGAGCAGTGTTCTGAGGCTGCATGGGGCAGTCAGGCCCTGGGCCTGGCCCACAAAACCATTCTTCCTTCCTAGGCCTCTGGGCCTGTGATAGAGGGGCTGGCATGAAGATCTCTGAAATGCCTTTGAGGCCTTTTCCCCATTATCTTGGCTATACTTTCCTTCCTTTTAGTTATGCAAATTTATCCAGCTGGCTCCTTCCCGAAGATGCACTTTTCTTTTCTACCACATGGCCAGGCTGCAAATATTTCAAATTTTACACTCTGCTTCCCCTTTAAGTATAAGTTCCAGTTTTATGTCATTTCTTTGTTCCTGCATATGAGTTAGGTTGTCAAAAGCATCCAGGCCAAATCTTAAATGCTTTACTGCTTAGAAATACTTTCCAACAGTTACACTAAATTATCTCTCTCAAGTTCAAAGTTCCATATATCCCTAGGGCAGGGGAAAATCCATCCAAGCTCTTTGCCAAGATGTAACAAAAGTGACCTTTGCTCTAGTTTCCAATAAGTTCCTCATTTCCATCTGAGACCTCATTAGCCTGGCCTTCACTTTCCATATCACTATCAGCATTTTGGTCACAACTATTCAACAACTGTCTAGGAAATGCCAAACTTTCCCTTATCTTCCTATCTTCTTCTGAGCCCTCCAAATTGTTCTAATCACTACCTCTTATCCAGCTCGAAAGCTTCTTCTACATTTTCAAGTATCTATATAGCAATGCCCCACTGCTCAGTACCAGTTTTATGTATTAGCCCCTTCTCACATACCTGAGATGCATAATTTATAAATAAAAGAGGTTTAATTGGCTCATGGTTCCACAGGCTCTACATAAAGCTTGGAGGCTTCTGTTTCTTGGGGGGACCTCAAGAAACTTACAATCATGGCAGAAGGAGAAGGAGATGCAAACACATCTTACACAGCAGGAGCAGGAGCAAGAGAGTTGGGGCAGGGCTACACACTTTTAAACAATCAAATATCTGGATAACTCACTCACTATCATAAGAGCAGCACCAAGGGTATGGTGCTAACCCATTCATGGGGACTGCGTTCTCATGATCCAATTACCTCACACCAAGCCCCACCTTCAACACTGGAGATCATAATTTGACATGGGATTTGGGCAGAGACATGAATCCAAACTATATCAAGGTGATTAAAGTTGCCTATTCAGTTTTGGTGGTCTATTATTGCCTTGTTATGTTTTTACCTTCCTCTTTTTTCTTTAAGTCATGAAACATTTCACGTAATTAATTTACTGTCTCTAATCATTCCAGTATCTTTCACCCTTCAAAGTTTAATACTGCTATTTGTTGTTTTGCTGTAATTCATAGCAGCTTCTTTCTTCATATGTGGTTTAATTTGTTATTATGCCCATATTTGATATTCATGATTTCTGAAAATTCTGAGAACCTGGGGTGTTTTGTTCTCCAAAAGGATTTGCAATGATGCTATTTATTGTCCCAAGACGATTGTGATACCACTAAACAGAATTTCTTGGCTAGGGTTTTTCCAGGCTCCAAAAGGAGTGAATATTTACATTCCTTATATAAATGATAGCAGATGTTGAGCAGAGTAGCTCACATCCATAACCACAGCACTTTGGGAGGCTGAGGTGGGAGGCTCCCTTGAGCCCAGAAGTGTAAAGCTGCAGTGAGCCATGACCGTGCCATTGCATTCCAGCCTGGGCAGTAGAGCTAGGCCCTGTCTCCAATACATACATACATACATTCATATATACATACATAAATACACATATACTTAAATGATAGCACAACTCTGGTTTCTGATTTTTAGTGTATACTTATTTTCCCAGTAGCAGCAGACTATGACAGGGCAATATACCTTGTGGTCTCTCTTTTCTGTAGAGTGAAAGTTTTGTTTGTTATTTGTTTTGTTCATTCTTTCTCAGAAGGCATACTTATTTGACTGTCTAGCCTTTATAAAAGGATCTCAGTTCTACTTCACCACTTTGCATGAACACAACGCTTTGTCTCCTTTAGCCAGCAGAGCTGCTAAAACCCAAAGCTTTAAATTCATTAAAGACAAATTATCTCACAGAACTACTGTCATTAACTCATGCTGATGGTTTAGATTTTAAGGTTTTCTGGTCCCACTTAAATTTGGCTCCTGACAGTAGTCTTACTTTCCTCTGGACTGTTACATATATTAGAAAGAAGGCTTATTTTTCTTATCCAATAGCTGTAGGATTGTGTGTATGCACGTGTATGTAATACATGGTTGCTTAATCTTCTTTTGTTAAAATCAATAATATTCTCCATGTCTTTATATCCAGTAGATATTTGATTAATTCTACAATTCAGCTAACCTTTATGAAGCATTGAATACTGTGGACTGTCCCCTCCTTAAAACACTTTCTTGACCCATCTTTCATTATACTACTACACTGATGTTTTTTTCCAATCTCACTGGTTGCACTTTCTGGCTCCTTTACTATCTCATATTCCTTTAATGGACATAAATGATAAAATTATCTAAGCTTTATACTAGGACCTCTCTTTTTTATCTATATTTTCTCTATGCGTGTTCGTGCCACTTTCATTATGAACAATTACCAACAGAAATATCTTTTTTAAGCACAAATCTGATTATCTCACACCACTGCTTACATTTATTCAGTGATTTTCAATGCTCTAAGAAAAAAGAAAAATTTGATTAGCATTGTCTGCAAAAGCCTTGGAGAAGATCTATTGCCACCTTTCTCTCCAGCAGTGTGCTTGCTCTCCTCCCTTCATGTCTGCACTGGCCTTTTCAAATCCTTCATATTCACTGTGCTTATTCCTAATTTTTTCATAGCATTTCCCTTTGCCTGACACACTCTTTCATCTCCTTTGCATCTAAATAAGGCCTACCCATTCTTCAGAACTCAGTTTAGCATAGCTATCCTCGAATCCCCTGTACTGATTGCCTTGAATAGCTCAAAGAAGTCTTTAATTGACTGTCACTTTTTTATTGAACATATGTGTCAGAATCTGTTCTATATGTTGGAATATGTCTGGCAGTAAATCAAATAGATTGAAGCTCTTTCTGCATAGTTGGGGGAGGCAATATAGAATAGATGATACACAAATAAGCACATATATATGCTTCAGTAAATATTAGTTGGGGAAAGGACTCCTTAGCACTTCTCACAGTTTTAATTTCAAATTTGTTTCTGTATTTATTTAAATTAATGGCACATGCTATTTTTTGATCATTATTGAACCCCCAATGTTTTCTATGGTGCCTATCACACTGCAAATACCCATTAAAAGTCTGTGTTTTGATGGATGTCCCAATTACCCTGATTTGATCATTACATATTGGATACATGTATTAAAATATCACATCTTCCCCCAAAATGTGCCCAACTATTTCATATCAAAAAAAATTATATTCTTGTAATATTTATGTGTAGGGAGAGATTTTCTGATGCATCTGCAGGCATCTTGGTGTAAGATTTTTAATTTAACTATGTCAGTTAAATTAAATAGATATTTGTTAGTTTGTTTTAAGTATAATCCTATGTGCCATGGAACATATATCATCCTGAAACATGCATTCTATTGGTTCAGGATATAAAACAAAAAACAGATTTAAAAAATAAACATATACAAATTCTCACACCCATAATAATAATTCTATGCCTTTTAACAAGGCACCATTATTCAATAGTTGGAGAACATGGATAAAGTAATTTTAAGCTCTCTAAAAATTACATCACTTCTAACATGCTTTGTATTGAAATTGATTAACCCAGAACCAAAGCTAGAACTCATCTTCCCTAGCATCCAAATTAGGTCATTTGGCACCGTGGTATGTATCCCTCATGTAATGCGTACCAAGATAATCATGTTTAACAAAAAATATTATTTAAGGTTAAAATTCCCATTAGATAAGCAAAACTACCTAGCGCAGTGTATGAAGCATATTATGTGTTCAAACAATATAAGTTCAGTTAGCACAAGTACAAGAATGTATAAACAGAGCCCACTTCTTGCTTTTTAGGGTGGCAGGGGAAGGTTCAGAAAGTATTCCATTTTTCCCCCCATATATCCACAGAAAAAGATATAAAAGTGGAAGAGTAAAATGTGTGTTATAATCTGGGTCCCAATAAATAATTGAGTAATTTCCAATCCTCCCCCACTTCTGCCTTTCAGAATTGCTGTTGCTCTCATACTAACTTCTCTTGCCCAGGGGCTTTCATTGCCTGGTCTACATAAGTTTCCCACTGAAGGTAGAATGATGGACGGATATTTGTCCTACTCCCTTACATGAGATTAACAGAAATAAACAACAACACACACAAAAAAACTCCAATTAAGAAGAAAAATTCTACCCTTTTTTTAAAGCAATATAATAAAGTAAACTCTAAAATACAAGTGACAGAAACAATGACTTCTAGAAATCAACCAAGAGATACTTCATGGTCCGCTATGCCTCTCTCCTGTTGGGAGAACAATACACTTCAGAAAAGAGAATACTTCTAAAGGACTCATCAACAACTTTTAACTTAGAGGGAAAAAGGAAAGGAGAAAAAACAAAAGGGCAAAAAAAGGGCAGAACGAAAGATACAGGGGAAGTGAAAAGCACCAAAGTTGGGGACCATTTCTACAACACTGGAAGACAAGGTAAAAATATATAAATTGTATTTCTCAACCACTTCCTAACTGTGAGGGGGAAATCAGATGCAAAAATCATTAAGCTGAGAACTTGACACAGAGCAACTGTCCAAATACAAGATGGATGAAATGAAAGATGATCCATCAAGAAAGAGCCCTCTGATCCAAGAAACTTTACACTGACCCAGACTCCTGCCGGATGACATACTCAATCTAAAGTGAGGAAATAATGCTCATCTCTAGACTCCCTTTAACCTCTTCTGCCTTTGGGGAAAAGAATAGGATACAACAGGGTATAGGAGAACAGCTATTTGAGTTACCCTCTAGTTCTGCTGAAACACAGAATTAACTGAAGGCTCGTAAATGAGAAGTGTGCAGCCTCTCAACCTAAACTACACATCAGAGCAATGATTTAAACATTATGCCTGGATACGCAGTAGAGTAGAATGGAGAGAGGAAAGATAAAGGAACTAAAAATGGCCTGATTGATCCTACCCTTTAACATGTGATATTCAAAAGGGGGCAGAAAAATGCAGAGAAGTCAAAAGCATTCAAATTGGAGATCTTTCTCACAGCACACTATTTGGACACTGAAATTAATAAATTGAGATATGGATGAATAATATGATTTAGTGTTATGGATGTAATAATTATTGTAATCAAAACCAGATTTTAAAACTTATAGATTATCAGAAGAGATTCTATATATTTATTTAAACATATACCCATATATATATATATATATCTCACAACATGTATGTAAACACAAATACATGTAGCATAGGTATTAATACATTAAAATCACATAAGTATATATCATATACATAAAATATAGGTATGCATGTATGCATGGATATAGATATAATTCATATATAATAAGATGACACATTAGAAATACATATATGATACTACTAAATGAGAAAAGAATGGGACTAACACTTTAGGTTGAATACATAAGTTATATGCAGGCTCTAAGGTTACAGGACAGATTCCTCATTCTAAAACACTACATGTTTATAGGGAACTATTTAATAATGAGAGATTCTTGGTCTAGGAAATTGTCTTATCATAAACAGGGAGCCTCTGGAGCACAGTGGCTGGC
The DNA here is from genome assembly GCF_008728515.1 of Papio anubis. Lineage (NCBI taxonomy): Eukaryota > Metazoa > Chordata > Mammalia > Primates > Cercopithecidae > Papio > Papio anubis. The sequence goes on along the minus strand of NC_044978.1, from coordinate 156,094,127 downwards.
ATCAGACAGCACTTCTGTTACGCTAACTCAGAACAATTCTAGTTAAGCTAAAAGAATAGGAAAGGAGGCAAAAAGCAGGGTACAAGGGAAAGTTAGTGAGCTATTCAAGCCAGTGGAGTTAGCCTTCCCTCTAGTTCAAATATAATCATATAATGTTTTACATTATGCATACAAGTCATGTAGTGTCAAAATATTGAAGCCAAAATGTTAAGAAATACAAGCAGAATATTAAGGTAATAAAATTACAGATTTTTCCTCAATTCTCTCAACCCAGGGGGGAAAATTGGCCAAACATAATAAATAGTAGAAGGGATCTGAATATACAATTAATAAGGTTGGGAATATGTATCATATATATGCAAAGGAAAAATATGACAATGCAACTTATTTCAAATGAACTCACATGTTAGGCTGTGGACACAAACTGAATCTCAGCAAAATTTGGTGAGGGAAAAATAACATTAAAATAGAATGGCCTGGGTACTAATCCTAACTCTGATTTTGATCTTTGTTCTGTTGTAATCAATAGACTCTTTTTTGAACAGTTTTAGCAGTACATAAGAATGGAGTGGAAAGTACAGAGTTTCCATATACGCCTCATCCCTCCTCGCCACTGCCAAATTTCACCTACTATTAACATCTTGCATTAGTATAGTACACTTTTTATGTACTACATCAATAAAATGGAGACTGTGAAATAATAAATATGTGATGTATTAAGCTGCTACGTTTTGGTAACTTCTTAAACAGCATACAAATCTGATACATAAAACAACAAATAATTAATAATGAGTAAAATATCTGAGCAGACACCTCACCAAAAATGATATGCAGATGACGAATAAGTATTTAAAAATATGCTCCACAACATGTGTTCCCTTGGCTTATTTTATTGAGGAGCCTCACCAATGTCTATAGTTTACATTAGAGTTCACTCTTTGTGCTGTATATTCTGTTTGGGTTTTGACTAATGTACAATGACTTGTGTCTGCCATTATAGTGTCCTGGTAGAATAAAGAATAGTTTCACTGTCCCCAAAATTCCCTGTATCCCATCTATTCATTCCTCCCTCTCCTGCACACCATCCTGAGCCCCTGGTAACCACTGATCTTTTTACTGTCTACATTGTTTTGTCTTTTCAAGAAGTCATATAGTTGGAATCTATAGTTGGAATCAAATAGTATATAGCCTTTTTGGATTGGCATCTTTTCTTAGAAATACACATTTTAGTTATCTCTATGTCTTCTCCTGGTTTGACAGCTCATTTTACTTGTATCACTGAAAAATATGTCTTTCTCTCCTTTTTTTTTTTTTTTTTTTTGAGATATAGTCACACTCTGTTGCCCAGGCTGGAGTGCTGTGGCGTGATCTTGGCTCACTGCAACTTCTGCCTCCTGGGTTCAAGCGATTCTCCTGCCTCAGCCTCCTGAGTAACTGGGACTATAGGCACATGCCACAATGCCCTGCTAAGTTTTTTATTTTTAGTAGAGACGGGGTTTCACTGTGTTAGCCAGGATGGTCTTGATCTCCCGACCTCGTGATCTGCCCGCCTCGGCCTCCCAAAATGGTAGGATTACAGGCATGAGGCACCGTGCCTGGCAGAAAAATATTTCTTCATATGAATCTACTATAGTTTGTTTATTCAGTCACCTACTGAAATATATCTTGGTTGCTTTCAAGTTTTGGCAATTATGAATAAAGCTACTATAAACATCCGTATGCAAATTCTGTTCCAACATGAGTTTTCAGCTCATTTGGGTAAATACCAATGAGCACAATTGCTGATTCATATCATAAGAATACGTTTAATTTTGTAGGAAACTGCCAAAATCTCTCCAAAGTGGCTACACCATTTTGCATTCCTACCAGCAATGGATTTGTGTTTGTTTTGCTGCACATCCTCATCAGTATTTCATACTGTCAATGCTTCAGATTTTCATTATTCTAATAGATGTGTAATGGTGTGTTATTGTTGTTTGAATTTGCACTTTACTGGGAACATATGTTTGGAGCATCTTTTCAAATGCTTATTTGTCATCTGTATATCATCTTTGGTGAGATGCCTGCTCAGATCTTTTGCTCATTATTAATTGAGGTATTCATCATTTTATGTATTAGCCTGTATGCTGTTTAACAAGTTACCAAAAACTTAGCAGCTTAATAAATCACACATTTATTATTTCACAGTTTCCACAGGCCAGGAATCTGGATACGGCACAATACGGTCCTGAAGTCAGGATCTTATGAGGCTGTGGGAGGGAGCTTGATATGGCTTGGCTGTGCCCCCACCCAAACTCATCTTGAATTGTAGCTCCCATAATTCTCATGTTTTGTGGGAGGGACCCAGTGTGAGATAATTGAATTATGGCGCTGATTCCTACATACTGTTCTCCTGGTGGTCAATAAGTCTCACAAGACCTGATGGTTTTTTGTTTGTTTGTTTGTTTTTTGAGACGGAGTCTCGCTCTGTCGCCCAGGCTGGAGTGCAGTGGCCAGATCTCAGCTCACTTCAAGCTCTGCTTCCCGGGTTTACACCATTCTCCTGCCTCAGCCTCCGGAGTAGCTGGGACTACAGGCGCCCGCCACCTCGCCCGGCTAGTTTTTTGTATTTTTTTAGTAGAGACGGGGTTTCACTGTGTTAGCCAGGATGGTCTCGATCTCCTGACCTCATGATCCGCCCGTCTCGGCCTCCCAAAGTGCTGGGATTACAGGCTTGAGCCTCCGCACCCGGCCAGACCTGATGGTTTTATAAGGCAAAACTATGTTCACTTGGTTCTCATGTTCTCTCTTTTACGGCTACCATGTAAGAAGTGCCTTTCCCCTGCCTCCCTGATTGTGAGCCCACCCCCCACCCCGCCAGCTACATGGAATGGTGAGCCCATTAAACCTCTTTTTCTTTTTGTAAATTACCCAGTCTTGGGTATGTCTTTATCAGCAGCATGAAAATGAACTAATACAGAGCTGCAATCTCATCTGAGACTTTGAATCTTTTTCCAGGCTCACTGGTTGTTGGCTGAATGTAGGTCCTTGCAGTTACAGGAGTGACATCCTCAACTCTAGCAGCTGCCCACAGTTTTCTGCCATTTGGCCCTCTGCTCAATACGGAATTTGCTTCTTTAAGCCTGGCTTTAGCATCCGCTGCGAATTCAAGGGCTTGTCTGATTAAGTCAGGGCCACCTAAGATTACCTTCTTTTTTATCAAAGTCAATTGTCTGAGGACTTTGATGACAGCTGCAAAATCCCCACCTTGACTATAGAACATAATCTAATCTATCATATATACAGGTCCTGCCCACATTCAAGAATAAGAGATTATACAGAGCATGACTCCCTTGGGGTCTTCCTATAATATACCTTCCACAGAGTCAGCTCTGTAGCCCTCAGGCAGTCAAAGTACTTCCTGGCCCCACTAGCTGGGTGTTATCAATGTTCACATCATCTGGCCATCTTAGTGCACACAGTTTCTGGTGTGATTTCTTCTCCAACAACCTGTATCTGTGAATCTTTATCAGTGGACTATCCTTCTGGACCCCTATTAACCTGAGTAGGGATGGTGCCATGTTTGAGAGACCAAAGAAGAGACCCAGAGCCAGCAAAAGAGACATGGGGTTTTATTGGGCATGAAGCATACAAATAGGGAGGCCCAGTGGCAGGCAGGCTGAACAGAAGAAACTCCTGACTTGCGAAAATAATACATTTTATATAGCATTTCCACCTATACCTTCCTTTTAACAGTCTCCACTGGGCAACCTCCACTTAACCCATAACACAGGGCCTTGATCTTCTGTACGGCCCATGTTTCACAAAACGTACCTTTCAAGGATCCTTTCAGCTATAAATTCAGTCGTTCTTATGATCTCATTTGTGCTAACATATGAGAATGCTAATGGGTTACTACTGTCAAATAAGTTATTTTTGCTTTTACAGGAGGATTCTGGTGACAAAGCTTCAATATGAAAGAAACTTGTGGTCCCTTTTGGCACCCAGAGCAAGTAGGCTAAAATAGAAAAACTGATAATGAAGGGTGTTTCTATGGTTTGAATGCATCCCCCCAAAAAGCATGTGTAAACTGAATCCCCAGTGCAGCAGTGTTGTTAGGTAGGGCCTAAGGAGAAGTGTTTAGGTGATGAAGGCTCCATCCTCATGAATAGATTAATGTCAATTATAAAGGGGCTTGAGGCTGTGAATCTTATCTCTTGTACTGTCTCTGTCTCTCTCTCTCTCTCTCTCTCTCGCTCTCTGTTCCCCTCTCTTGACCTTTTTTTCCACCATGGGATGATTGAGAAAGAAGGACCCTGTCAGATGCTGACCCCTTGTTCCTAAACTTCCCAGCCTCCAGAAATGTAAGAAATAAATATCTGTTCTTTATAAATTATACACTCTCAGGTACTCTGTTATAGCAGCACAAAATGTACTAAGACAAGTGTTTTCTTATAAATATTTTACAGGACAGTTGTCCTTAGTCTTTGTGTTTAATTATTTGGTCCTAACTCACTTTATTAGCCCTTACTGAGACTGCCACTGGATCAGGGAACAGCTGTTTCCATATCCTTAAGATGAGTGTCAGATGAGTACTGAAGGCCCGCTTGAGATTGGAGATGAGGATATGAAAGATGTGGAAGAAGCGACAATATTCTGTATCTGTTCGTCATTGTACTACTCATGGTCTAGAAAGGAGTACCAAAATATACCCAAAATATGTCCAAACTATCCATTTTTTCCCATCTTCACTGCTACCACCCTGAACCAGTCCAGTAGCCCTTTGAAATAGCCTCATAACAGGTCTTCCGGTCCCCTCCCTTAAACCATATGCACCATTTTTTACATACCAACCAAGGTAACCTGATTTGACCCTAAATTAGAACATATAATTTCCTGCTTAAAATCCTACAATGATTTCTCAGTACAGTTAATGAAAATTAATTTTTTAATATAATGGTCTAGAAGATTCCACATCAAACCATGCTCAACTTCATTGTCAACCTGTTTAAGGCAATATACTCTAGCCATACTGACCTCATTTCAGTTCCCTCGTTTCTAAGTTAGGGTAATCCCTTTGCCCAAAGTTCAGTCTCCTGATCTCCGCATACCTGGCTACTTTAAATTCAACATATTTCCATTTCAAGTAGAGTGTACTCCACACCATTCTGTTGTGTCATCTTCTTAGCACATTTCACTTCATGAAAATATCTCATTCATTCGGATATTTACTTGTCTGTGACCTTTCTTCATACACACAAATGAAAAACTACAGGAATGAGAATAGTGACCTTCACAGTGTGGTTTATTGCCAATTCTCCCGCCTCTTAACAGTACTGAGGAATCTGTAATGACTAAAAAGTAAATGTATGAATGAAGACACATGAAAGAATGGACGAATGGAATTTTCATTCTTTTCTATTCAAAAGAATTAGACAATTGACATCAAAGTCACTGTTATGAATTTTTTGATACTTTTTACTTATTAAAATTTGTGTCTTGTTGTGACAAGATTAAAATCATAATGAGGGATAATTTCCTAACAAATTGATTAGGACAAAATAAAATCATATTACCAATACACAGGAAGGTTTGGGAAAGTAGCTACTTTAAATACTGATAGCGAATAATTATTTGGTTACACGTATCTACAGATAAATTTGCAATAGAATGTCATACCTTTGTCCCAGTAATTCTGTTTAGATATTTATCATAAGAAAGTGATATGAATATGTGCCAAACTCAAAAGTTTATCATTAATACACTGGATTAATAAGTATAGAGACATACAAAGAGAAATTTATTATTTCATTAGTAAAAATAATCCTAGAGGCAAATATTTATTAACACAAAAGTTAGATGTATCCATTATTAAGTCAAAAGGCATTATAATAAAGTATAAAAATTGAAAGACTACCTTGATAATCTTGCTTTAATTAATTTGATAATTGTGAGCATCTATCTACCCTAAAATACATCAATTGTGGTTATTTCTAGAGACTCAAATTCTAGGATACTTTTAAATTTCCTTTACTTCATTGACATGTATCTATACTTCATTGGTTTCCTAAAAAAAAAACGTAGTTTTTATGTTTTTTTAAAAAGTCAACAATATTCTAATATTGAATCCTCTATGTGACAGAAAAATGGCCCCCCAAAGATGTCCATGGCCTAATGTCAGGAATCTATAAAGAATTATTATATCCTATGGCAAAAGAGACATTGTAAATATAATTAGTTAAGTATACTGAGAAGGGAAGATTATCCTGGATTATCTGGGAGGATCCAGTGAAATCACAGGATTCCCTTATAGTAGGGAGGCTTCATGATCAGAATGAGAGAAGAAGGTATGATGGCAGAAAGAATTTGGAGAGATGTGGGAGCATGAGCCAAGAAAGGTGGGTGGTTCCTAGAAGCTGGAAAAGGCAAGGAAATTGATTCTCTCCTAGTTCTCCCAGAACGAATGTAGCCCAGCTGACTCATACTAGACCTCTGACTTCCAGAAATGTAAGATAATAAACTTGTGATGATTTAAGCCACTAAATTGGTGGTAGTCTGGTGCCTCAGCAACAGGAAATGAATACATCCTGTCTTATAAAAGTTAAAACAAAGGAAGAGGATAGCACCACACAGTGTTTCATAAAACACACACACACACAAGGCCAGGTGCAGTGGCTCATGCCTATAATCCCAGCACTTAGGGAGGCCGAGGCGGGCTGATCACCTGAGGTCAGGAGTTTGAGACCAGCCTTGCAACATGGTGAAACCCCACCTCTCTACTAAAAATACAAAAATTAGCCAAGTGTGGTGGCAGACACCCGTAATCCCAGCTACTCGGGAGGCTGAAACAGGAGAATCACTTGAGCCTGGGAGGTGGAGGTTGCTGTGAGCTGAGATCACACCACTGCTCTCCAGTCTGGGCAACAGAGCAAGACTCTGTCTCAAAACCACACACACACACAGAGAGAGAGAGAGAGAGAGAGAGAGAGAGAGAGAGATTGCGAGAGATTAAAATTTTCTTTGATGTTTAAGTACAAACTCTTAATCCTTTCATCTTAAGGGCTTCTAATATTTATACTCAGATTTATACAAAGGTATTCTGGAAATAGTATTGAACCACCCCAACAACAAGAAAAATTTCACTACTGAGACATATATAGGAACACTCTAGAACACTGCAAACAACATTAACAAAGCTTTTCCCTTCAAGCTTACCTTCGTAGCTCATTTTAATCATTATTTTTAGCTTGAATAAAAATGATAAGGGAAACAAATGAATATAATTTGCTCTCAGTCCTGCCAAGTATAAATATAGTTCATTACCTGTTTTTTAAAAAACACAAAGGCATGAGTTCGTGATTTGGTAACATTTGTCTTCACCATGATATATAAATTTCATTGTAAGTAAGTAGAAATATTTTTAGCCTACTTCAAAAACGTAGTTGTTTAGAAGCATTCTTCTCCAAAACCTATGATCATGGAAGGCTTAGAGATTTTTTCTTTCTACTGGTTTCAGGCTGACAGAGTGCAGAAACAGCATGTTGACTTGTTGAAGTGGGAGAAAGTATATTTTTTATATGTTTTTTCAAAAATTACTCCATTGATTACAAGTTAATGGCGTGAAAAAATTCTACTTTTCGTCTAAGTCAAACATTTTAAAATTAAGAAGTGTAATTTTTGAGTAACTAAAAATGATTTGTATGAAGTGATGCTTAAGAATTCACCAGTTTGGGGTGGTTATTACCACTTGTTTTTACCTTATAATTTGTGCTTTCATTTTCTATATTCAGAATTAGGACAGCTGATGGGGATGTTATCCAACCTGCTGAGTCATGCAAAGTGCCTTAAATGATCAAAAGGCCAAAGACAGCCCTGGACCAATTTACAAAGCTGACAAATTTGTTTTGCTCTTCCTCATGTCCCCCTTGATCTAGCTGTTTCTAAGCAGCCCAAGGACCACAGCCCTCACATCACTGCTTCTGTGGCTCCTCTAAGACCCATGCCGTTGTGCCACAAATAGCTTTTGTGATTTATTTATTTATTTATTTTGAGACAGAGTCTTTCTTGCTCTGTCACCCAGGCTGGAGTGCAATGACATGATCTCAGCCCACTGCAACCTCTGTCTCCCAGATTCAAGCGATTCTCTGTCTCAGTCTTCCGAATAGCTGGGATTACATGTGCCTGCCCACCACGACCGGCTAACTTTTGTATTTTTAGTAGAGATGAGGTTTCACCATGTTGGGCAGGCTGGTCTCGAACTCCTGACCTCAGGAGATCCGCCTGCCTCAGTCTCCCAAGGTGCTGGGATTACAGGCATGAGTCACCACGCCCGACCGCTTTTGTGCCTTTGTCCACAGAAAAGAATGCACCTTCTTCCTGTTTCATTTAGGATTTTGTCAAGTAATTTGTCTAAAAATACTGCTGAGACTTCCAGTCAAAATGGCTTTATAAGCTCATACATTATTTTTCCTCTTCAACTTCAAACACTAAGATATCTGAAAATAAGAACAAAAAGAATTAGCACTGCTCAAAAACACGATAGGATCTCTGCGGCTCTGAAGAGGAACAGGCACATAGAGGAGTAAGCTGAGAATGCGGGTACAGGCTGACTGGGTCTGGGTCCAGAATCAGTGAAATGGGAGACCTCCCTCACCCACCTCGAAGGATGTGCGAGAGAGGTGTGGCTCATCTGTTCAGCCACCAGGTGCACTCAAACCCCTTACAGGAGTGGGAACACGCAGATGGGCAGGTTCAGGAGCCAGGGTGAGTGCTTTTTGGGCTCTGGCACTACAGTAGCCTCTAGGGGTGGATGCCTGCGACTCCTGAAGCCAAGTGGTCTGCAGACAGCTTAAGTGTTAACCAGCTCAGTTCAGTGCCCACTTGGTACCCAGGCCCTTGTTCAGCGTCCGGGAAGAATTAGGTTGCACACAGACTTGAAAGATTGTGAATGCGGGGGTTTTATTGAGTGGTGGAGGTGGCTGTCAGTGGGCTGGATGGTGATCTGGAAAGGGGATGGAGTAGGAACATAATCTTCCCCTGGCGTTTGGCTGTCCAGTAGCGGATCTCCACTTTGCCCCCAGCCGAATTCCTCTCCGTGTTCAGACACTCCTTCTCTTCTCTCTGCCAGGCCGGCCTGCCATTCTTTTGCTCATTCTTTTCATCTCCTCATGGATCCTGGGGTTTGGGGCTTATGTGAACACAGGATGTGGGGCGTGGTAGTCTAAACGGCAACTTTTGGGTGTGAAAACAGGGATTCCTGTTCCCATTGAGGGCTGCGGGTTTCTAGGCTTGAGGGTGGGGCCTTTGCCGGGGAACCGCCCTCTTTTACTCAGTATTTCCATCTCGTCCGTATCATGAGGAAGATGTGAATTTGAGTCTTCCAAGTTTCTCCACATGAGGTAAATATTTCAGCCATGTGTAGCGCGAGAAAACAGCTGGCGGGAATCACATTTCTACAGACTGGAAGCCCATCCATGTATTTTTATTACTTATGGCTAGGTTAGTGCTTTTACTTTTTTTGTTTTGTTTTGTTTTGTTGTACTAAGAAGTCTTAGTGTATCTCAAGATTTCAAGGATTTTCGGTTAGGTTTAATCCATAAATGTTACAAGCTAAGCTTGTATATGTAACTCCATGATCTTTTGGAAATTAATTGTGTTTGGTTTGAACTGTGATTTGAAGTTAATCTTATTTCATGTGTGTTTAGCCAATGTATCAAGCACCATTTGTTGAAAAGACTATTCTTTTATCTTTAACCTCAGTGACTTTGTAAAAGATCAACTGAATTGTATATATGGAGTTCTATTTTGGAATTTCTACTCAGATGTAAAGGCCTATTTGTCTATCTTTAATCAAATACCACTTTTTCTTGATAATGTAGCTTTATTATGAACCTTAAAATAGGTAATATAAGTCCTCAAAATATATTCTTTTAATATAAAATGGTTAGGCTAGTCTAGATCTTTGCATTACCATATGTATTTTAAAATGAATTTGTTCATTTTTTAAAAAATAAATGCTTCTGGTATTTTGATTGGACTTTTTAATCTATAGATCAATATGAGGAAAATTGACATCTTGACAATACTGAGCTATGCAATGTATGTATCCACTTAGATAGGCTTTCTTTAATTTTGGCAATAGCTTGTGTTTTTGTAGTATGGAAGTTTTCAGTGCTGTTGCAAATTGTACCATTTGTTTAAATTTCTTTTTCCGATTGTTTCTTGCTATCATAATAAAAAATAGAATTGTGTATATTGACTTTGCATCATGCAGTCTTGTTAAATTCGCTTATTAGTTCTAGCAATTTACTTCTAGTATTATAGGGGATTACTTACAATTTTCTGTGGAGACTCACATATCAACTACAAATAAAAACAACCTTTTATTCTTTTTATTTTTTTTTTCTCTTTTCATATTGTACTGACTGTGTCATCCAATCTGATGTGAAAAAAGGTGTAAGAATGAATATGCTGCCTCTTTTTCTGATTTTAGAGAGAATACATTCAATACATCATTATTTAGTATAAGGTTATCTACAGACTTTCATTGATGTTGTATTAGTCAGCTTGGGCTGCATTAACAAAACACCACAGGCTGAGTGGCTAAAAAACAGGCATTTATTTTCTCACAGTTCTGGATGTTTGAAGTGCAAGATCAAGGTGCCACCAGAACCGGTTTCTGGTAAAGTCTCTTCTTGGCTTGTAGATGACCATCTTCTCTTTGTATCCTCACATGGCTTTTTCTCTGTGTGTAGACAGAGAGGGAGAGAGAGTTTGCTGGTGTCTGTTCTTAATCTTATAAGGACACCAGTCCTATCAGATTAGGGTCCAATCCTTACAATATCATTTAACATTAATTATCTCCTTATAATCCCTGTTTCCAAAATATAGACACATTGAGAGGTAGGATTTCAACACATGAATTTGTCGGGGGGTGGGAAGTTCACAGCTCAGTCCACAGCAGATGCCCTTTAATAGATTCAGAAATTTCCCATCAATTTTTACACTTGATCTTAGCCAAAAGGCCGAGAAGTGATTCCCATCAATTTTTATTTAGCTTAGATATTTTATCATGAAAGGGTGTTGAAAGTTGTCAAATAATATGTCTGCCTCTACTGACATAAAATTATACTCGGACAGTAAATCACATTATTTTACTTATAAATACTGAATTAACTGCCTTTCTGGGATGAACCCCATTTGTTCATGATATATTTATTCTTTTATATTTGATTGAGCATTTTTGCATTTGTGTTGCTGAAGAATAATGACTTGCAATGTCATCAGGTTTTGGTATCATTAGATAGGCTTTATAAGATTAATTGGAAAAAGTTCCTTTCTCCTAAATTTTTTGAGAGGCTTTTTCAAGATTGGTGTTACTTGCTCCTTAAACTTTTGGTAGAGTTTATCTGTGAAACCATCACAGCCTAGAGTTTTCTTTGTAAGAAGATTTTGTTAATAATTTCAACTATATATGTAGCTTTAGATACAGATACTAGATATATTTAAATTTTGTATTTTTTCTTGAATAAGCTTTAATAAAGCTAGATACTGCAAACAAAAAACTCAGAAAAAGTATACTCACAGGAATATTCAAATAGAATAGCTTAAAAAGTACTGTAGGCAAAAGACTATAAAGAAGCTGGTAAAACTGTGTTGCTATCAGTCAGTAAGTTTGAATTTAAAAAGAAGCTATTTGATGGGGCTGTTTGTTTTTTTCTTGTAAATTTGTTTGAGTTCTTTGTAGGTTCTGGATATTAGCCCTTTGTCTGATGAGCAGATTGCAAAAATTTTCTCCCATTCTGTAGGTTGCCTGTTCACTCTGATGGTAGTTTCTTTTGCTGTGCAGAAGCTCTTTAGTTTAATTAGATCCCATTTGTCAATTTTGGCTTTTGTTGCTGTTGCTTTTGGTGTTTTAGACATGAAGTCCTTGCCCATGCCTATGTCCTGAATGGTATTACCTAGGTTTTCTTCTAGGGTTTTTATGGTATTAGGTCTAACATTTAAGTCTCTAATCCATCTTGAATTAATTTTCGTATAAGGAGTAAGGAAAGGATCCAGTTTCAGCTTTCTACTTATGGCTAGCCAATTATCCAAGCACCATTTATTAAATAGGGAATCCTTTCCCCATTTCTTGTTTTTCTCAGGTTTGTCAAAGATCAGATGGCTGTAGATGTGTGGTATTATTTCTGAGGACTCTGTTCTGTTCCATTGGTCTATATCTCTGTTTTGGTACCAGTTCCATGCTGTTTTGGTTACTGTAGCCTTGTAATACAGTTTGAAGTCAGGTAGCGTGATGCCTCCAGCTTTGTTCTTTTGACTTAGGATTGTCTTGGAGATGCGGGCTCTTTTTTGGTTCCATATGAACTTTAAAGCAGTTTTTTCCAATTCTGTGAAGAAACTCATTGGTAGCTTGATGGGGATGGCATTGAATCTATAAATTACCTTGGGCAGTATGGCCATTTTCACGATATTGATTCTTCCTATCCATGGGCAAACGATATGAATAGACATTTCTCAAAAGAGGACATTCATACAGCCAACAGAGACATGAAAAAATGCTCATCATCACTGGCCATCAGAGAAATGCAAATCAAAACCACAATGAGATATCATCTCACACCAGTTAGAATGGCGATCATTAAAAAGTCAGGAAACAACAGGTGCTGGAGAGGATGTGGAGAAATAGGAACACTTTTACACTGTTGGTGGGATTGTAAACTAGTTCAACCATTATGGAAAACAGTATGGCAATTCCTCAAGGATCTAGAACTAGAAGTACCATATGATCCAGGCATCCCATTACTGGGTATATACCCACAGGATTATAAATCATGCTGCTATAAAGACACATGCACACGTATGTTTATTGTGGCACTATTCACAATAGCAAAGACTTGGAATCAACCCAAATGTCCATCAGTGACAGACTGGATTAAGAAAATGTGGCACATATACACCATGGAATACTATGCAGCCATAAAAAAGGATGAGTTTGTGTCCTTTGTAGGGACATGGATGCAGCTGGAAACCATCATTCTCAGCAAACTATTGCAAGAACAGAAAACCAAACACCGCATGTTCTCACTCATAGGTGGGAACTGAACAATGAGATCACTTGGACTCGGGAAGGGGAACATCACACACCACGGCCTATCACGGGGAGTGGGGAGTGGGGAGGGATGGCATTGGGAGTTATACCTGATGTAAATGACGAGTTGATGGGTGCAGCACACCAACATGGCACATATGTAACACACTTGCACGTTACGCACATGTATCCTAGACTTAAAGTATAATAAAAAAAATAAAATAAAAAGAAGCTATTACTGAAGATAAAAATGTTTAATTTATTAGGAAAGTGTAGTAATTTTTAAATTATATGAAGCTAATGATGAAATAGCAAAATGTATAAAGCAAATATCAACAGAACTACAAGGAGAAATTGACACATTTATCATAGTAAATTTTTGGCACATCTCTCTCAGAAGTTGATACATTAATTAAACAAACAGGCAATAAACAAACTAGAAAGAATTTGAACAACTAAGTTAACAAGCTTAACTAATACACATGTACAGAATGCAATTCCAAAATATAATAATAGAAAATGAACTTTATCATGCTTTTATATGTCAAAGCCTTGCTTCTATATTCAGATTCTAAAATAATAAAATATATTGTACATTACTCATAATATGAAAGTTATCAACAGTCACTATTTTATGTTTCATAATTCTTAAGAAGCAATAAAAACACTACTATTAAGAACTATATATAAGTTCAACAGCATATTTATAAGCATAAATTGAACATTAATATAGTGAAAGAGTATTCAGACATTAAAATTTCATAGTTCATCTAGATTTTGATGAAGTTGTTACCATTAAAATATATTTCTTTAAAAAGCAAATTAAATTCTAATGTAGCTTTACAGCAGCATGTAAAAATAAGACAGGAGCAAATTATATGCCATGGCACTAGAATTATTCAAATTTACTTAAGAAAATAACAATTTTTATTCTGTAGGAATATTGACTGTGTTTGGAGAGAAATGATTTATATAGCACCATGATAGTGCATTCTACTAATAAACAATATGCTCTCTTTGTTTCTAAACATTTTCCAGAGATGTTAGGAAGAAATTGCTTTATATTGATGAAATATTTTCTCTGCTACTGTATCAATAGAAAATGCTTCTGGTAATGTCTTAAATGATGCACAGGACAGCATATTTATTGGTTGTAAAAGTATGTCTGTGGGATTAACTTTACAACCTTAATGGAGCAATAATTTAGAAGCTGCTGAAACCTGAAAAATAATTCATGGTTTAAGCCAGATTAAAGCTGCAATTGATATTGAGAACTGCTGGCAAATTCCCCAAGCCATTACTGTTTGCAGATCTCAAATAGTTGTTGCCAATATTTGTTATAAAGGAGATGCAAAAATTTATAGTGCAACGTTAGCTTCCTTTTTCCTTTTCTTTTTTTTTTTTTTTTTCTGAGACGGAGTCTCACTCTGTTGCCCAGACTGGAGTGCAATGGTAGGATCTCGGCTCACTGCAACCTCTGCTGCCTGGGTTGAAGGGATTCTCCTGCCTTGGATTCCTGAGTAGCTGGGATTACTGGTGCCCACCACCATGCACAGCTAATTTTTTTTTTTCTGTATTTTTAGTAGAGACAGGGTTTCACCATGTTGCCCAGGCTGGTCTTGAGCTCCTGACCTCAAGCGATCCACCTGCCTTGGCTTCCCAAAGTGCTGGGATTATAAGTTTGAAAGATCACACCCAGTTAGCTTCATTTTCCAAAATTCATTGTTTGAACAAATATTTTGAATATGATATTCACATTTTTAACTGAGCAAGGTATATTAGTTTATAGCTTGAGCTCTAAGCAAGATTTAATTAATCAAAAATAGCTTAGACAAACATTTATGATTCCTAAATGTTACTCATTTAATATTACTTCTTTCTATATGGACAGTGTAAAACACTATCTGTCTCTGCAGAGTTTAGATCTGTATATTTGCTTCTTCATTTTCTCATCAGTTTCTCTCTAACTTCCAAGTCTTATAGTGAGGAAATTATTTAATTTTGAAAAAGAAGCCAGAGCTGCTCTGCTTTAGTACCTGTCGGCATGAAGGATAAAAGCCCTCTTCCACTTACTTCCCATAAGTCAAGACTGTGTCACATGACCAGCCTAATAGGAAGGCAGGAAACTGGATTTCTTAAAGCTGTGTAGATAGCCATCTCGAATAGTAATTAGCTTCTGATAATGAAAAGAATAAGAAATGGATATTGGGTAGGCATCTGGCAGTATCTGTCTCAGTAATCATTAGCTACTATTATTAATATTTTATTCATTATCTACATGTTTCACGAAGAAAAAGTGCTAAATGAAAAAAATGTCACCAGTCATCCAACCTGGAAAAATAATTAGAAAAGCCAGTAAGACTTGTCAACAAGAGTTAAGAGGAAAGTCTACTTTAAAATCTTCACAGTACCAGTCTCAACGGTCTCCTTCTTTTCATGAGAAACAATTTGCAAGGGCAGTTTTAGAAATTTTTAGGTACATGATATAATCAATTACTCTAAGGAACTCCACTGAGTAGTTTACGGTTTTCTCTGAATTTTCCTGAGAATGGCAGTCTTTGTAATACAAAATTTAAATCTACATCTTTGAACTAGATCTGGGCTCTATAGGTTCTCAAATTCTGATTTTTGCTCATTGTATTTATTATTGAGTTTTTAGTGGTTTTTGATTTTTGTTTTCCAACTTGCTTTTAAAGAAATTAAATTTCACAGAAATAAACACTTTATTATTCTAAATTCATGTTTGTCTTTGTATGTTTTTTGTCTACATATAAAAACAAACATGAAGGTAGAGTAATTCTAATGGTAAACTATTGTGATTGTTGAACTGCAGCTCTTAAACACCTTTAACATAGTTAAAACTCACTTTCCCACCCTTCCTTGTCCCTAGTCTCTGTCAGTCAGAAGTAGTCATGTGAGAGTTGGATTGGAAGCATGATGAAATAGGTATAGCAGAGAAACCATTCTGGAAAGGGTGCTTAGCAAGACACTCAGGCTTTTAGAGACTGCAGCAGAATAGGTGCTAGCAACAGTGTCTGATTCTCAGCTTCAGCAAGTCAGGAACAATGGATTTACCCAGTTGTGGTGGCAGTGGGGTCTTTGTTACACTGTCTTAGTTGTTAATATTGGCTTTAGAGTTCACAGCCAAGTCTGAAAGTCTAGAACTTTCAGATATTTGGTGAGCTCCCTATTTTTCCAAACTGGGATGCTTTTGAGTGAAACAGGCATAAGCAGAACTTATTTCAGACAAACTGACACATATGATCATCTTATACAGAAAACTGTCGGGAATAAAATAAATCATAAAAAAATAAAAACTGAGAGAAATTTTCTGGCATCACTGTTGTAATTATGATATTTAAAGTAGCTTAAAATTTTTAAAAAGAAAAATCACCAATAACTAAACAGACTAAAAACAGTGGTTGACAGAATCAAAGAAATGAACAAGTTGCAAAACAAAGGAAAAAGAAAATTTTAAAAAATGAGCAACATACAAAAACAATGAAAAAAAACAACCATGAAAGGAACAAATTCGTGATCAAATAAAGCCACCGGAACTGACTTCCCTTTTGAAAACAATTTCATTGTGGTTATTGGACAAATATATAGACATATGTCAAGGAAATTGATTCAATTTTCTGAAAAACACTAGTTTATTGATGTTGTTGTTGTTCACTCTAGCTTTACTGACTCTTGTAGCCTGAAGTTGGAAAAGAAAATAAGTAATTAAGATACAACATATGTTAAGAAAGTGTCACTACAAATAACACCTGTCTTGAGTACAGTTAACACCATCTCACAAATGTCCCTAATTATCACAAAAGAATAACCATAGAAAGAAATTGATTCCTCTTCTAAATAAACACATTATCATGGAAAAGAATGGTTATAAATGATCCTTTTAAAAAGGAAAATGAATGTGTCGTGTGGTGGCTCATGCCTTTAATTCCAGCAGTTTGGGAAGCTGAGGCTGCACAATTGCTTGAGGCTAGGAGTTCAAGAGGAGCTGGGGCAACATAGCAAGATGCCATTTCTATATTAAAAAGTTGTTTTTAAAATTAGCCAGGCATGGTGGTATGCACCTGTAGTCCTAGCTACTCAGGAGGCTGAGGCAAGAGGATTGCTTGAGCCGAGATATTCAAGGTTACAAGGAGCCATGATCTTGGCACCGCACTCTAGCCTGCGTGACAGAGATCATAAGCAGGGATTCAATTTACATAGAAGCTTTTACCTGTTTCATTTTGTTTTGTTTTCCAGGAGAGCAATAACTCTGGTGACTGTTCCTCTGGACATTTATTCAATCCATCAGTCTACAAGCCAAGATTCAATTTAGTAGTTTGATCTATCACTAACTAAAATATTAATTTCCTTTAAAATATTAAATGACTTGGAAACTATTGGTCTTCTGTGTTATAAGAGGAAGACCCAAGGGAACTGAGGAATGAAGTGAAGACAAAAGCTACAAGAGAACATATCTTTAAGGTTTGTCACTTCACCCTCCTGTATGACACAAAGAGTCAAGTGGGGGAAATAGCAACTGCTATTTCTCACAGCTTTAAAAGAGCTGACAAACATTTCTCACTGCCATTCTCCTTTCAAATAATAATTGTTTCACCTTTGTGATCTACATTGAGTATCTGGGGAATTAGATGTCCAAAAGGAAACATCTATATGACAGGGTGAAATTCTAGTGCATGGCCAATGTACAACAAGTAATTCAGAATTGCTGAACAGAGTCCTTCAAATTAAGCACTGCTCTGAGATTCCAATTTATTTTTTAACATTAAACTAGGGTGTGGAGGAAAGGAATTCATAATCGAACAAGTGAGGTAAGAACCATACCACCAGGAAGAGGGTTTTAAATACCAGGCACACAAAGTAGGTGTAGAATTTTTGTTGTTGTTGTTTTTTTTTTTTTTTTTTTTTTGAGATGGAGTTTCACTCTTGCTGCTCAGGCTGGAGTGCAATGGCGCGATCTCACCACAACCTCTGGCTCCTGGATTCAAGCGATTCTCCTGCCTCAGTCTCCCGAGTAGCTGGGATCACAGGCATGTGCCACCACACTGGGCTAATTTTGTATTTCCAGTAGAGATGGGATTTCTCCATGTTGGTCAGGCTGGTCTCGAAGTCCTGACCTCAGGTGATCTGCCCACCTCAGCCTCCCAAAGCGCTGGGATTACAGGCATGAGCTACCATGCCCAGCTGATTTTTAAGATCTCCAGGTTATTTGAGATTGACACTAATCTATGGGAATATCCACAGTCGGGTCACTGCTAAAGTTCAAGGTCATTTGCAATAAAGCAAGAACGAGATATCTAGCATATTTTTCTCTTACCTGTTGACTGTGGCAGAGCCCTCGTTTCTTAAATGTCCCATAATCACTATCTGACTTAGAACTAGATGATCCCCAAGGAACTTGGTGTGCATTTAGAATACTTTCATAGTAACTGTCAACTTTGTGCCCTGCCAGGTCATGGAATAATTCAGCCTAACCCTTACATTGAACAAATAGTTGAATTTTATTCAAATTTCTTTCTGCCCATATCAAAGGGTATAATTAGCGAAGTGACATTGTCCTTGACTACAACTCTTGCATTATTTTGTCATAAATTTCCCCTCGTTCATTATTCTGAGCCATGCTGGCTTCTCAGCTTCTTTAAGTCACTGTTCTCCAGTGACTTAAACTCCGTCTTGGGGACTTTATACATCTTTCTTCAGCATAGAATATTCTTTCCGTCTCTTGCCCACTATCCTCAGCCCCAAACCCCATTGTTCTAGGCTATATACAACCAACTTTCAGTTTTTATCATAAAACAAACCTAGTCTTTTTATTACATGTTCTTATAACATCCTATATTTCTCCTCAATATGACTAGTAATAATTATAGTCAATATTTTGTATGTGACTCTTTGCTTAAAGCCTGAATGAATGACAACATTTAACATCTAAGAATAGAGAGAATTGTTCGTCACCATCATTTGTGCCTAAACAGTGCCACACTAACAGTAGGTATGCAATAAAAAATCCTTAAAAGTATAAATAATGTGAGAAATACTTTCCCCTCACATATAAATAAAAACCTATAGAAAGACTTCTGGGTGTACCCCAAAGAAACTTGATGACAATGCTTGTCAGTGCGTTAGCTGTGTTAGTTTTCACATTGCCTTAAAGATATTACTTGACACCAAGTATTTATAAAGAAAAGAGGTTTAATTTATTCACAGTTCCACATGGCTGGGGAGGCCTCCGGAAACTTAACAATTGTGGCAAATGGCAAAGGGAAAGCAGGAACCTTCTTCATAAGGTGGCAAGAGAGAGACGTGAGAACACAGGAAAAAAAACCTACCACTTTAAAAACCATCAGATCTCGTGAGAATTCGCTATCATGAGAACAGCATGGAGGAAACTGTCCCCATGATCCAATCACCTCCCTCCCTCCACACGTGGTGATTACAAATCCCTCCCCCAACACGAGGGGATTACAATTCCAGATGAGATTTGGCTGGGGACACAAATTCAAACTATATCATAAGCATACTCAAGAAAAAATGAAAAAAAATTTCAATTTGCAGTTCGGTAATGTTCAGTCTCTCTAAGTTTCCTGCTATCAAGGGCAACATTGAATGACAAGATTAATAACCAATAACTTCCATTTAAAATTGGCTAAAGACTCTGCTATCGTCTGAATGTTTTTGTTTCCCCAAAGTTTATATAATAAAATCCTAACTTCCAAGGTGATGGTATCAGGAAATGGGCCTTTGGTGGCGTGGGAAAATAGCAGGATCAGGGCCTAAGGTTGGCACCCTCAGGGATGGGATTAGTGCCTTTATAAAAGAGGCCCACGAGGATTCCTCATGTCTCTTTCAGCAGGTAAGGACATAGCTAGAAGGCATCATCTTTGAGGAAGTAGGGTCTCGGTAGATACCAAATCTGCCAGCGCCTTGATCTTGGACTTCTCAGCTTCCAGAATTATGAGAAATATATTTCTTTTGTTTGTAAGCTACATGGTTTATGTTATCTAGTTATAGCAGCCTGAATAGACTAAGGACAGACTCAAACACACCAAACTAAGAATAAGAAGGCTTGAGTTTTAGCTCTACCACCCAGGAGTCTTGTGACTTAGAATAAATTGTGTTACTTCTGACCTTATTATAAAATAACTCTCATGGTATTATTTTCATCTGTTAACTACAGAAATTGTACCTCACAAATCACGTATTCTGGAGGTTAATAGGAAGGTCACTGATGCCACACGTAATACAAATGAGAAGAATAATTATGACTGTTTCAATATCAAATTAATATTTTCTTGGAGAGAAAATGTATATACTTATGACTTACTTGTATTTTGAAAGGTACAGAGTCATATATGTTGCACGCAGTGCAGAGACGTTGCAGATTAAACTGTACTTGTACTTTTTACATGTACACATCATATAAATCCAGTTATTGTCACCCTGAAAAATAGTTAAGAATATTAATGTAGTGTCCTAAAGAGAAGCCAGATTCTAGATTAACACCTATCTCTATAACAAGTGTGTATAACTAATTAGCATCATAAACTTTACATACATTTAAAGTTTTCAAGCATAATATATAAATATGCAAACATGATTAAGATATACTGATTTTATCAAAACAATTAAAGATAGAGCAAGCTTGTGCTGATTGAGATAAAAATTTCCATCAAAGGTCTTACTAGTGCCATTTTGCAATTTTTTAAAGTTTATTATAGCTGCAAAGAATGTATTTGTTTGTTTTCTAAAGTAAAACATACTGCTGACAGGAAAAGCATGCCAAATGAATTTTATTGGTTTATAAGCTTCAAAAAGAAAATAATGTGAATATCAAGGGTAAAGAAGGCAATGTATTTTACTGAGTCAAAGTAAAATAATTCAAAATTAACATTAATTTTATATTTTATTTATAATTCATAATTTTTACACTGATAATTTTCATTCTCATTAAAGAAATTTAAGAAAAATATAAAAAGTTTATTTTTAAAAGTGGGCATATATTGTCATTTTTTTATAAACAGAAGGTGGCATTTCCCTTTCTATGAATATATTGTATGTTTTCACCATTTTTCTGTTGGGGATATAATGCTTTACTTATTGCACTGTAAGTACATTTTATTTAGAAAGAATTTTAACCTTTTCCTAGATTTATTTGAGCAGATATTTTTTCCTAGCTTTGATGTTTGACCTTCTAGCTTATTTATGCATACTGATAAAGTTATTTTTTAAAATTTTAAGTTGAAGTTACCTCTTTTGTTGTGATTGTTGTTGTTTGTGCTTTCTTTCACTGTTTGTATTCTTGGAAAGGCCTCTCATGTTCCAAGGTGACAAAATAGTCATCAATATTTTAGATTAGAAATTCCATATCCCCAAATTTACATTTCAGTGTTAATGCTTTTGCAGTTCATAGCTGCATGTAGGGTGAGATTTGGAACTAATGTGATTTTTAAAATACATATTTATTATAATTCCAAGCTTTGATTACCAACTAATTCTTTTTCTCCACTGAAATGATGGCCACCTTCATCATATACTCAATGAAAATATATTTGTGGATGTGTGTGTGGGTCTCAGACATTGATTTTTTAGTCCATTGATTTTTGGTCAATTTTTAGTCTTTATTATACTCTTCAAGTTATTGTAACTTTATAAATACATTTTAATATTTAGTAGCATAAGTGCCCCTCAACACATCTAAAATATTTATACTTCCCCATTAACTTTAGTATGTGTTTATTAAGCCACCACAAACTTTTATAGGGCTTATGGTTGGAAATATATTAAATATGGATTCATTCAAGAAGATTTGAAATCTTTATAATAATCAAAATTTCCATCCAAGAGCTATTTCCCTAACAAGTGTTCATTACATCACTGAAAAAAGTAAGTTCTTTTATCTTTATAGTGCCCATAATGTTTGTTATTGTTACACTTCTTGCATAGATTTTTTAAAATTTTTGTTGCAGTTAACATTTGGAGTTTCACTTTTAAAATCTATAACTGTTCATGCTATTATTTAGTACAGTTATGAATATTTGTCTAGATTTGTTTAGTCCCTGGCTGTCTTAGTCCATTAATTATACTATAACAAAATGCCCGAGACTGGGTAATTTATAAATTCATTGTTCACAGTTACACAAGTTGGGTTTGTGCCCAACACAATAGGTTTGTGCCTATTCTCTGTTTCCAATATAGCACCTGAATGCTGTGTCCTCTGGAGGGGATAAATGCTGTGTCCTTACATGACAGAAGAGAATGTAGGGCAAATGGGGTGGAAAAGCAAAAGGACCTACCTAGCTAATTCCAGCCCTTTTATAGGGCTGCTAATCTCATCCGTGAAAGTGGAGCCGTTGTGGGCTAGTCACTTTTTAAATGTACTACCTCTTAATACTGTTGCATTGGGGATTAAGTTTCAGTGTGAATTTTGGAAGGGACACAAACATTCAAACCGTAGCACAGGTAATCATGTTGATAATTTATAGTAAATAAAATATTTTTATTTATTCTTTTAAATTTCTTGGTAAAATTAATTTACTTGTATTTCTTCAAAATTTAGTGTCCTCTTCCTATTTTTACAAAGCACAGGTCTAAGATTTCATTCATTCTCTACATTCTCACATAAGGCATTCTGTCAAGAAATCTCTCTAGCAATTGTAATACAAAAAGTCGGTTTAGCAATATATCATATATCTGATTAATATGTTCTTGTTATATCAGCTAGGAGCTAGCTAGTCTGTATCTTATAAGTGTTCATATAACAATAAGCTAGTTTGTGTAATGATAACAGAAATTATATTAATGACTGCTAGATGAGTTTCTGGCAGTTGTAAAGAATGTAAGTTTTTCCAACTTAATGTCTTACCCAGGGAAGGAATTAGATTACAGTTTTGAGTCCAAACTCTCAGACCCTGAGTTCAAAAGACTTGTCTTCTAATCAACAAAATTCAACAAAGTAAATTATAGATTACAGGGATCAAACTCTTTAGAATTTGAGCTGTGAGACTAGTATTCTTTAATGCTCCTTCCAAACTTCTATTTCTTACTGTCTGTAATACACGAAATTTCATTCCCATTAATTTCATGGCTAGTAAAGACAGTCTGATATAGTTTGGCTGTGTCCCCACCCAAATCTCCACTTGAATTGCATCTCACAGAATTCCCACATGTTGTGGGAGGGACCCAGGAGGAGGTAATTGAATCATGGGGACCAGTCTTTTCCGTGCTATTCTTGTCATAGTGATTATGTCTCACGAGACCTGATGGGTTTGTCAGGAGTTTCCACTTTTGCTTCTTCCTCATTTTTCTCTTGCTGCCACCATCTAAGAAGTGCTTTTCATCTCCCGCCATGACTCTGAGGCCTTCTCAGCCGTGTGGAACTGTAAGTCCAATTAAACCTCTTTTTCTTCCCAATTTCAGCCTAGTAGCATGAAAACGAACTAATACAGTAAATTGGTACCAGTAGTGTGGGGAGTTGCTGAAAAGATACTTGAAAATGTGGAAGTGACTTTGGAACTGGGTAACAGGCAGAGAGATTGGAATGGTTTGGAGGGCTCAGAAGAAAACAGGAAAATGCGGGAGATTTGTTGAATGGCTTTAAGAAAAATGCTGGTAGTGATATAAACACTAAGGTGCAGGCTGAAGTGGTCTCGGGTGGAGATGAGGAACTTGCTGGGAACTGGAGCAAAGGTGACTCCTTTTATATTTTAGCAAAGAGACTGGCAGCATTTTGCCCCTGCCTTAGAAATATGTGGAACTTTTGAACTTGAGAGAGATGATTTTTGATATCTAGCAGAAGAAATTTCTCAGTAGCAAAGCATTCAAAACGTGACTTGGGTGCTGTTAAAAGCATTCCATTTTAAAAGAAAACAGAGCATAAAAGTTCAGAAAATTTTCAACCTGAAGATGCAGTGGAAAAGAAAAACCCATTTTTTGAAGAGAAATTCAAGCCAACCATACATTTGCATAAGTAGCAAGAAGCCTAATGTTAATCCCCAAGACCACAGGGGAAATGTCTCCAGGCCACGTCAGAGACCTTCACGGCGGCCCCTCCCATCACAGGCCCAGAGGTCCAGAAGGAAAAGGTGGTTTTATGTAGCCTAGGGACTTGGTGCCCTGTGTCCCAGTTGCTCCAGCCATGGCTGAAAGGGCCAACATAGAGCTTGGGGTGTTGCTTGAGAGGGTGGAAGCCCCAAGCCTTGGCAGCTTCTATGTGGTGCTGGGCCTGAGAGTGCACAGAAGTCAAGAATTGAGGTTTGGGAACCTCCACCTAGATTTCAGAGGATGTATGGAAACGCCTGGATGCCCAGGCAAAAGTTTGCTGCAGAGGCAGGGGCCTATTGGAGAATCTCTGCTTGAACAATGTGGAAGGGAAATGTGGGGTGGGAACTCCACACAGAGTTCCTACTAGGGCCTTGCCTACTGGGGCTGTGAGAAGAGGGCCACCATCCACCAGACCCCAGAATGGTAGATCCACTGGCAGCTTGCACTATGCGCCTAGAAAAGCCTCAGACACTCAATTTCCAGCTCATGAAAACACCAAGGAAGGAAGCTTTACCCTGCAAGCCACAGGGGCAGAGCTACCCAGGACCATGGGAATCGACCTTTTGCATCAGCATGACCTGGATGTCAGACATGGAGTCAAAGATCATTTTGGAGCTTTAAAATTTGTCTGCCCTGCTGGATTTCAGACTTGCATGGGTCCTGTAACTCCTTTGTTTTGGCCAATTTCCCTCATTGGCTGTATTTACCCAATACCTGTACCCCCATTGTATCTAGGAAGTAACTAGCTTGCTTTTGATTTTACAGGTTCATAGGCAGAAGGGACTTGTCTCAGAAGAGAGTTTAGACTGTGGACTTTTGGGTTAATGCTGAAATGAGTTTAGACTTTGGGGGACTGTTGGGAAGGCATGATTGGTTTTCAAATGTGAGGACATGAGATTTGGAGGGGCCGGGGGTGGAATGATATGAATTGGCTCTGTGTCCCCACCCAAATCTCAACTTGAATTGTATCTCTCAGAATTCCCACATGTTGTGGGAGGGACCCAGGGGGAGGTAATTAAATCATGGAGGCCAGTCTTTCCCGTGCTATTCTGATGATAGTGAATAAGTCTCATGAGATCTGATGGTTTTATCAGGGGTTTCTGCTTTTGCTTCTTCCTCATTTTTCTCTTGCTGCCACCATGTAAGAAGTGCTTTTCACCTCATGCCATGATTCTGGGGCTTCTTCAAACACATGGAACTGTAAATCCAAATAAACCTGTTTTTCTTCCCAGTCTCGGGTAGGTCTCTATCAACAGCATAAAAATGAGCTAACGCATAGTCTGTAGTTAAATGTTTCCTCTTTGCGGGGAACTGAAGTCATATTTATTGGGCCTTTCTCTTTCTTCCTTGGGTTGTAGAGTTCATTGGAATTTTGAAAAAGAATTGAAAGATTATTTCTTTATTCATCAATAGGTGCCCATATTCTTCTGATTAGCCTTGGCTCCAACAAATAAACTAGCCAAAACCTGTAAGAGAATGTATCAAAATGTTTAATGAGTTGGAAATTAAAATTTTGGGATTTCAATTCTTTTTAGATGCTTTGAATATACAAAATTATGCAGATAGAAAATGCAATTAAACTATCTAAAACTAAGTTGTAATTGTATTATAAGGAACAAGTTTCTCAGACCTTTAGCTTATTCAAATCAGTATTCTATTATTAAATATTAAATGATCATCAAAATAGCATCCTAATTTTGTGTGGACCTTAAACCCCTTTATGAAGTGTTTCATTTTTATCCAATAAACATTTTCTATTAATTATGATATATTGAGTACCTAAATACATAGTAAGAACAAAGGCACTAGGTCTATTACAGACTTATATTACATTATTCTTTCTTGGAATTCTTATAACTTCAGCATTGTATTTAAAAATACCCTGTATCTGCAATAGAAGACATGAACTAGTACTGAATGAAGAAATGGATGCTGAGGATTAATTATCTAATGTTTAGCATCACGTTGTTAAAAGTCAGACTCACACAAATCACAGTTCTTAGTAGCAATTATTACTAGTAATTTCAAAGATAGAAGCAATCAAGTTGCATGAGTCAATTAGGGAGGGATCAGGAGCATTTTGTGTGGCTCTCCATGACTTTCTGGTCAGCACTGGCATTTCCTCTCTGGTCCAGAGTAATGTAAGAGGTTTCCTGTGAGATTTACAGGACACCTCAAACAGTGGGGAGAGTTTAGCTTATGAAGCATCTCAATTTTATAGTCACAGATATTTCGAAGGTTTATATCAGGGGTCCACAACCCCAGTACTCATCCGTGGCCTGCTGGGAACTGGGCCTCACCACAGGAGGTGAGCAGCCGACCAGCATTACTGCCTGAGCTCCACCTCCTGCCAGATCAGCAATAGCATTAGGTTCTCATAGGAATACGAACCCTAGTGTGAACTGTGCATGTTAGGGATCTAGGTTATGTGCTCCTTATAAGAATCTAATGATAAATGCAAAGCGCTTGATCATCCCGAAACCATCCCCCACATTCTGGTCCGTGGAAAAATTTTCTTTCACAAAACCAGTCCCTGATGCCAAAAAGGCTGCGGACTGCTGATTTATATGATATTTTCTAAGAAGCGGTGACTCAAAAATTCTTAGAATACACATTTCTTTACCACAAGCAAACCAGAAACATCCATCCAGAGATAAGCACTAGCCTTCTAGCTAGCAACATTTGTCTACTACTACGAGGTTCAGTTATTAAGATGTTTACAAGATTATGCCAACTCACCTGCCTTCTTTCTTTCCTTAGTAGTGATCACAACCCAACTTTTCAAACTACTTTTCACCCATTTAATAATTTTGTGTTTACTTTAACAAAATTTCTATTTAAAACTATTATAAGTTTTTACATTGATCTCTGGGTTTAAAATATCCAGAAATGTTCTCTTAACTATTTTATTTTTTGACTACAGAGTAACTAGACTGAATCCTTAAGACTTAAAGGAATACAGGTGTGTGTAGGTTAAGCATAAGAATCAAATATTTCTGCATTCAGTAATCCTTATGTTTATTGGTATAATAAATAATTGGAAAATCTTAGTAAATAAAATAGTTAAATTCATTGAAAACTACTTATTTTGTGGGGAAGTTTTGTGGGTGAGGAAGATAACAAATATGTAGGGATCTACAGTTTTCAGTTTGTTCTCTAAATATGTGTAATTTTAGTGTTTAATTCCGTATTTTATTGTGTGTAAGATGTGAGTCAATAGACAGATAGAGCTATTCAACACAAATTACTCTTTACCAACCATACAATTTATTCCAAATAACAGAATCCTTAATTAAAGAATAAATTTTGCATGTATAAATTAATTATGTCTCCAATGTCTTCAGATATCAGAGCCCAAACATTGTATGCATAAGAGACTCAAGTTTCCTGGGCAGTATATGAACTCTCATTATAAATTTTTTAAAGTAATATAATTTCATTTATAAAAAGTCACAGCTCTTCATACATGAACCTTAGTTGATAAAAATATTTTAACAACTTTCAAACTTTTGGCTCACCTGAGAAAAAATATCATTTATCTAACTTTTCAACCTCAGTTCTTGCCTTTCATTTGACACCGACATATACATTCAGATTTAGATTTGGATAATTAAACTTAATATAAAGACCTCTCAGTCAACATCATAATAAATCATTGGTAAACAGTTCCACTATGGAAAGTAATTGTGTATTTATCCAACCTTCATTCCTTATGCAACATCCTTCAAACAGGTCAATGCCCAAACTGAGCTATCATTTTCTCTTTATTGTTGAAAGGTATAGTTAGCATAGGTCATCATGTAAAATGATTTTTTAATTTGAGGAGTTCAAAATATAAACATTTGAAATAAAATCATATTGATGGTATCATTTCTTCAATCTTTCTTATTAATTCTGGTCTTACTGCAGGGAATTTCTACCTATTTTTTATTGTGTCTAGTGTATGGTATTGTATAAGATTAATACTAGACTTTTCTTTTCTATCCAAGGATTTGAAGCCGTGTAGACATATCTAAAATAACGTTTCTGAATGGAATATGAAACTGAATCAGAGCCCAAAGTCATAAGAAGTATGACTGTAGCCATTTATGGGAAAGGAAATTATTTATTTCAGAAAGTAATACCATCCCAACATATAGAAAAGAAAATTATTTAGTTAACAAAGCCAGCTTCAAGTAACAATAACGCAAGTGATTAAAAAAGCCAAAAAGGCAACAGATAAATAAGGCACTGTTAGTGAATCCTCATTTAGGTGAATGCCACAATGATTTCTTGGCCACCTCCATAAAACACCTATTGTAAAGAAAGCTCAAGACCTATTACAGAGTAGCACATTGTCACTTCTGTAAGTCCAACCAAAGCCCTGAGGAAATTGATGCATTCAGTACATTTCTCTGTGAAATATTAAATTACTTAGTTCTGAAGTGCCATTCTTGAGTTGCAAAGCTATTTCCTAGAAGCATCTCTCAATGTGTCACAGATTGCTTTAAAAAAGAAGCCGATGACAATAGAAAAAACAGCAATAACAATATCAGTGATAGTTTTAGCAATTCTGGGCTAAGAAATTCAGGGCTGGATGAGCAACAGCTGCCTGTGCACATATAAATGCCAGTCAGCAACATATGAGAGTGCATATGTGTTTCAGGAAAAAAAGAATTTTCCTTTCTGCTCCCTGAGTGTTTATGAAAGTGGAAATAGAGCAGAATGATTAAAGTGGAATTTCAGTCTACACAGAGCTGTTGTTGACTCTGAGTTCTACCACTGTACATGCTGTTTAGACATGATAATGTCACTTAATCTTGCAAAGCCTCAGTTGTCTTACTTATAGATGCCTTTAATATGGAAGAATATCAATTTGAATTATGTAAAAGAATCTCTAGGCACATAGAAAAACTCTTTCAACAATAGTGGTGCAGATTATTGTGATGACATTTGTTCTCTGAAATCTTATTCATTAGTAAATGTAAAATGAACAAATATCATTATTCCATGCATATACTGTGAAACTACTACTAAACTACATTATCATTTATTTATTCCTTCATTGAAAAAATATGAACTTGAGCACCTATTATGTGCTAGACTCTAATTTAGGTACTTGGAGTACACAAGTAATTAAAACAGATTTCTTTCTCATGGAACTAACCTTCCACCAGATACTATTAAATCAAGACCATAATTTAATAAATAATAAATCATATTGGAAGGAGAGAGATGATATGGACAAATATTAAAAGATCAGGATGAAGGGGACAGGGAATGGGGAATAGTGCATATTTAAAATAAGGTGTACATCTATTTGAAAAGGTGAATTATGAGCAAAGACTTGAAGGAAGTGTGGGCCTGAGCTACTGATATCAAGAATAGCTAATACAAAGACCCTAACGCAGCAAAGAGACAAGTGCAGCTACAGCTGAACTCGCAAGGCAAAGAGAAGTATGAGATGAGAACAGGATAATAGGAAGGTAAGAAGCCAGGACTGGCTACCACCTTTGCTGCCATTGTAAAGCCCTTGGATTTTACTCTCAGTAAAACAAATAAAACTTTGTGCAGAGGAGTGAGATGGTCATATTTGTTTTTAAATGATAATTCTGCATGCTGTGCTGTGAACAAACTAAGGAGTAAGAGGCAAGAGGCTTCAGTTAGGAGGCTACTGAAGTACTCTGGGAGAGAGACATTGATGGCCCAACCAGGGTGATAACAAGGAGAGACAGGGTCAGTTTTGAGATATGCTTTGAATGTAAATTAAACACGGTTGCCTACCAGACAATATGTGTGCTGTGAGAGAAATAGAAGAGTCTCCAATGATTCAAAATACTTTGACTTCACCACTTGTAAAAACTTGCCATAAACTAGACCCCAGATAAATGCAGTGAGAGCAGGCTGACTTGTGGATTCTTATTTTAAGGAGAGGGAAGTGAGAGAGAAAAATAGGTGCAATCTGAGAGTTCAGAAATACTGTGCTTGAGATATTTAACACATATCCAAGCGAAAATATCAAGTAGACTGTTGAGTAAACAAGTCTAGGGTTCAGAAGAGACTTCTAAGTTAGATATACATATTTGAGAGTTATTAGAATGTAACTGGTATTTAAAGCCATGAATCTGGAAGAAAAAAACACACCATGTGAGTCGATTAGATAGAGAGGAAAAAAGACCAATGTCTAAACCCTGTAACATTAAAGGCAAGGAATAAAACAGCAAAAGAGACTTTAAAGAGTGCCCATTGAGGTAGGAGAGAAAACAAGACATGCAATTAATTGTGATGAATCCTTCTAAGGGGAAGTAGACAGTGAGGATAGAGAATTGACCACTGGAAATAACAAAATAAATGTCATTCATGACCTTGAGACAAGATCACCAATTACAGTTATAGGGGACAAAAACCTGATGAAAATTGGTTTAAAAGAAAATGTTAACAGTGAGTGAAAACAACTACATATTTCAGGTTCTAATCAAAAGGAGACTGGAAATTATGAAAGAGAGAAAAGCTGTGGTGGGAAGCTGAAAAGGGGATTGAGGAGCGATTACTCAGAGAGAAAAGAGATTGTTTTTTATGGATACATAACATTGTAAGTGGGGACGTTTGCTGAGAAATGAAGTAAAGCACATTGTGGAGTAAAAGAATCATACTGTTCCAGATCCATTGTCCTCCAATACAAATATTTCATTTTTAGAAGGAGGAGTATGATTGCAGAGTGAATCTTGTAGAGTGATAGAGTATGCTCTAGTACATGTGGATGTTGTAGGTTAACTTTTGTTTCCCAAAAGGATACGTTTAAATCCTTAACCCTGCCTCATACTTGTGAAACTGAACTTATTTGGAAACAGAGTCTTTGCAGAATTAATCAAGTTAAGGTAAGGTCATATTGGATTAGGGTGTGCTGTAAATTCAATGACTGGTATCCTTATAAAAGATCATGTGAAGACACAGACTCAGACAGAGGAAAGAAGGTCGTGTGATGACGGAGTTAGAGATGAGAGTTAATGCGGCCCACAAGCAAAGAATACCAGCAAATTTCAGAAGCTGGAAGAGGCAAGAGAATTTTGTTCCCTAACATGGCCTACTGACGGTTGATTTTAGACTTCTGGCCTCCAAACTGTGAGAGAGTAAATTCTATTGTTTTAAGACACCCAGTTTATGGAACACTGTTAAAGAAGTCCTTGGAAACTAATGCAATGGCATTGTTTCAAATGTTGTAAAGATATTATTTTGGTTATTGTTTTTTGGCTCATTGCAACCTCCCCCTCCTGGATTCAAGCAATTCTCCTGCCTCAGCCTCCCGAGTAGCTGAGATTACAGGCATGTGCCACCACGCCTGGCTCATTTTGTATTTTTAGTAGAGACGGGGTCTCACCATATTGGTCAGGCTGTCTTGAACACCTGACCTCGTGATCTGCCTGCCTCGGCTTCCCAAAGTGCTTCTCCTTCACAGGGTTTCTAACACTCAATAATACTAGGAAGGTAGAAGATACATTCCATCAACAGTAATATTGATGAGGCAGTAACATTTTAAAATAGATGAGATTATTGGTTATATATATCTTAGTGGACTTAAATTTCAGATTATTTATTTGTAGAATCTGATAGAAGAAACACAAAAGGTAACCTGAACTGACAATAAAAGTAACTCAGATCACTACAAAAATGAATAAAATGTATACCAAACCTACTCAGCGCCAGTTTCAAAATTAGACTGATCCTTTAGCTAACCTTAGTTGCTCTATCGTTTCATTAAATATGCATTTTATGTCAGTTGTGCACTGATATCCTCATGACTTCAACTAGTTCTAGACAAAATTAGAAGGTCTGAAACGTGTGCTTGGTTGTACCAATTGTGCCCTGGGATGTTCCCCACACTACCCCTGGAGAGAGGTAGGGAATAGGGACTGAAATCTATCTCATACTTTGCTCTAATATCTAAACTCCCTGGCACAGCCTTACCTAGGCCCCAAGGATGCAGTCTTTCCTCTAATGTTCTGTTAAATCAAGTTTAGCCTAAAGCTGCCTCATTATGTATTTTAAGTTCACGCTAAAGGTTGTTCCGTACATCATGAACTTTAACAAGTGGCAGTGTAGACAGGCTGCAGCCTACACTTGTGTCAATCACTGAGTTTTGGCCAACCAAATGTTCAAATAAATCAAACGCTGAGCTGTAGCCAATCCAGCTCTTTTTGTACCTCGCTTCTGTTTTCTGTATGCCACTTTCCTTTTTCTGTCCATAAATCTTCTTCCACTACTTGGCTGCACTGGAGTCTCCCTGAACCTACTCTGGTTCAGGAGGCTGCCTGATTTGCAAATCGTTCATTGGTCAACTAAACTCTTTTAAATTTAATTTGGCTGACGTTTTGTTTTAACAGCTCACATATGTTTTATCTGTGTTAACACGAATTGCTGGGTTTAGTTCTGTAATAATGAATCACGGTACCTATGTTATGTAACAAACATTTATTATACCCATAGTATGTTACAGAGTATTTTGGTGTTGGAATTACCACCATGAAGAAGAAAGAGTGCTTGCCCTCCACAAGTTTAGAGTAGGAAAAAAGAAAAAAAATGAATAAAAAGCCAATCTCTAAATGGTGTGACAATGGCTAACAGAAATAATAATAAGCTTCTACAGCACTTCCTGGATTCCATGGGGGGCATTAAGAGAAGCAATCTAGGTTCCTAGAGGAGTCACACTTCAAGCCCCAAACTCAAAATTCAGTAAGAATTAGCCATGGGGATAAATGGAATAATGGGCATTTCAATTAGACAAAAAGATCATATACAAAGTCCAGGAAGCCAAAGAGGGTATGCTTGTTAATGAGACTTCAAAGTTTTCACTTTAGCTGAACCTAGAGTGGGAGAGAGAGGAGAAACAGATGAAGCTGTTGCTATAAGCAGGGGCCAAATCATGAAAATCTTTTTACTCCATGTCAGAGATAACAAACAGAGTTGACGTCATGTTTAAAGCAAGGAAAATGATCACATCACATTTTAGAAAGATTGCTTAATATGTATTGGGATAAATAAATTGAAAGGGCAAAACTACAACCCATTGAATGTAAAAATCCAGGAGAGAATGTGTGGCCTGAATCATGACTTTGAATAAGTGAGAAAAGAAGGAAGAGGACATATTTGAGAATAAATAATTAATAGATATATTGGTTGCAGTGGGAGAACAGAATAAAGAAATCAAGGAAGACTCTCAAGGATTTGGGAGGACAGTGATGTCATTAAGATAGAGAATAATGGAGGACTATGGAGTGAAGAATAGGAAGACAATGGATTTGGTTTGGGATAAGTTAGGTTTGAGGTGATAATAAGATGTTTTTAGTGAAACTATTTAATGATAAATTGAATATACATGCTCAGGAACCAGGTGGAGCATGAAAATATGTGAGTCATCACCTGCATATACATGTCATCTGAAGAAAAGCAGCTGGAGTAGGTTAGTTTCATAGAGAGAACGCATAGAAAACTAATAGAGAGAACACAAAGAAAAGTATCAGAACAAGGCTCATAACAGAACCTCGAAGAACCACTGAATTTTATGGCACAGATGGAAAGGAGGAGATCACAACAGGAATGGAGTAGTTTGTCAAAAATGTATGCTGTTTTATGGGAGCCAATGGAGAGAAGTATTCCACTGGG
Organism: Papio anubis; assembly: GCF_008728515.1. Lineage (NCBI taxonomy): Eukaryota > Metazoa > Chordata > Mammalia > Primates > Cercopithecidae > Papio > Papio anubis. The sequence goes on along the minus strand of NC_044978.1, from coordinate 156,060,361 downwards.
AAAGGAGTTACCAGTTTCAAATTAAGCAGAGGATTATCATAGATCAAGACTGAAAGTAATCTTGACTTAGCCACAAAGAAAGCATTGTTGATTGTAGGTAACTTGTCTAAAAGGTGATTGAATCTCTGACCTAGTCTGTATTTTAATTTTAATTAAAGTGTATTAATTAAGGATATAAGTTCATAAGTGGCATTTGTAAGTACTAACAAACATGAGTTGATTGATTAATTAATCTTTTATTATCATAATCAATTAAGATCATTGACATGAATGTTGTACATTGGCTATGAACCCAGAAACTTGTGAACAAATTGAAAAAGTTGTTTTCAAAACACTGTAAATTTTCTCTTACTTAACAGTCATTTTCTAAATATAATGGAATGCCATCTTTAGACTATATCCAGGATCCTGGAATCCAAGTAATTCATGTTTACTTATTTTGTAGCTTAGCAGAAAACTGAATCAGGCTTAGTATTCTGAATAAATAATAATTCTACAACCTAGAGAATTACTTGGCAACACTATGGGGTTAAGATTTGGCTAGGGAAAAAGTGATTCCCTTTTATGTTCGTGTTACATCTATAATAGGTCTTCCATGCATATTTACCAGTGGAAAAAATGATAAAATGAATGAACATGTAGAAGAAGGAAACAGTACAAGTATGTAATGGAAAGCAGGTTGGGAAAGACTAATGATATTAACTTCAATCTACCCAAAGAGAAATATTAGGGTGTTATTCATGAGTAAATAAATACTTACATAGAACAACAAAAAAAATTATAGTAGGCAGTTACCCTCTATAGATAGTTTCCCTTGTGTGCCCTTCCTCTGTTTTCAGACTCCTCCAGCAGCAATGTTTCCACTAACAAATATCTCTCCTCTCATTGTTGTAGGTCTGTTTTTAGAAAGATGTGCTCTCTAAACTGTACCCATAAATCTAATAGTATTCTTGTTCTTCTCCCACTGACCCAAAAGACTCTGACCCTTGTTCTTGACTTAACCAGCTAGCTATTCAGTTGAACTACTCTCAAGGGTAGTGTGTTGGAGATATCCCAATCCTCTTCAGGCTATGCATATACTTACTTGGCATTTAATAAAGCATTTGTAACAGTTTCAGTTTTCTCCCTGCTTTAGTAGCATGGATATTCACTGTGTTGTTAAACTAGTGTCTAGTGGAAACAGGCATTCTAATTTCTTAAATTCTAATTATAAGCAAGTTATTTATAACTTAGTTTTACCACAGTGTTTCACTGGTTTGAAACAAGTTCGAAAAGAAGAGCAGTGTCAATTAGATTTTTAAAAACTATGTTCTCAATATCATCATATTTCTACTCAAGGCAACTGGTCATATACCTATAAAAGATTGAGATACAGATATAGATATATTTTCCTCAAAAAAATAAAAGTACTAAAAAATTCATAAACTAATCAATGATATAAGCCTTTCATCAAGTGAAAGTTGCTAAATAATTAGGGAACATCTGCAGTATATTCACATTTGATGATAAGTATTCTGGTAATTCCATTCAATTTTATGCTTTGACTTTTTTGGATAAAAAGTCTGTTTCCCTCTCTTTCTCCCCTCTTATTTCTTAATCTTTTCTTTTTGTTTAGTTTTTTTTTTGTGTGTTTTGTGTGTGCATGTGTATGTGTAAAATTCTATCAGAAGATAAGAAAATGCTCAGGGGTGATGTTCTTCTTTCCTCCCAAATAGGCCTTCAAAGTTTCTGCTTTATGGTTGATTTTCTAGAACTTTTGATATTCAAAATAACTGAAGATTTTGTCCTGAAATAGTATTCAAAAACTAGTCTTTCCATATTTAATGAACCCTGGATTCTTCACTTAGTTGCGTTTTTCTTCTCAAATTACATACCATAGAATTTTAACATAAATGTAGCATTTATATTTGTTTTTTTAGAAAAGGCCAGCACCTGCTGTTTTCATTGCCAAATTCTATCAAACATACAAAGAAGATCTGATACCACTTTTCCTCAAAATATTCCAGAAAAATGAAGAGAAGAGCATACTTCCAAACTCATTTTAGTAGGCCAGCATTACCCTGATTTCAAAACATTTTGTTGTGACAAGGACACAACAAAAAATAAAATTACAGGCCAATATTCCTTATGAACATAGATGTAAAAACCCTCAAGAAGACACTAGCAAATAAAATTCACCAGCACATTAAAAAGATCAGTTATTATAATCAAGTAGGAGACATTCTAGGAAGGCAAGAATGGTTTAACATATGGAAATCAATAAATGTGATATACCACATTAAAAGAAGGCAAAAAGCATATAATCATCTCAATAGATGCAGAATAAAACATTTGACAAAATTCAATATCCCTTCATGATTAAAAGCTCTCAATGAATTAGGTATAGAAGGTATGTACCTCAACACAATAAAACCCATATATGACCACCCCACAGCTGACATTATACTCTATAGAGAAAAGTTGAGAACTTTTTCTCTAAGATGAAGAACAAGAGAAGAATGCCCACTTTCACCACTTATTCAACATAGCACTGAAAGTCCTATCCAGTGCAATTAGACAAGAGAAAGAAACAAAGGCATCCAAATTGGAAAAGAAGAAGTCAAATCATCCCTTTTTGAAGATGGCATGATGTTATATGCAGAAAACCTTAAAGTCTCCACCAAAATGCTGTTAGAACTAATAAATTCAATAAAGTTGAAGGATACAAAATCAACCTGCAAAATTTAATAGTATTTGTATACACTAATAATGAACTATCCAAAAAGAAATCAAGAAAACAATTTCATTTTCAATAGCTCCAAAAAAGATACATAGGAATAAACAGAGCTTAAAGACCCCTAATAGGAAAACCATAAAACATTAGTAAAAGAAATTTAGAAGAACACAAATAAATGAAAAGATGACCTGTGTTTACAGATTGAAAGAATTGATATTGTCGAAATAAACATACTACCCCAAACTATCTACAGATTTAATGCAATCTTTGTCAAAATACCAATGGCATTCTTCACAAAAGAAGAAAAACAATCCTAAAATACGTATGGAACTAAAGACTTCAACTGTCCAAAACAGTCTTGAGCAAAAGGAACAGAGCTCAAGATAGCACCCTGCCTTACTTCAAACTATACTACAAATCTATAGTAACCAAAATAGCATCATACTGGAAGAAAAACACATATGTAGATCAATGGAACAGAAAAGAGAGCCCAGAAACAAATCCACATATTTTTAGCCAACTGATTTTAAACAGAGTTATCAAGAACATACACTGGAGAAACAACATTCTCTTCAAAAAAATGTGCTGGAAAAATTGGATATCCATATGTAAAAATAAATAAATAAATAAATAAGACTAGACCCCTATCTTTCACCATAAACAAACTTCAATTCAACATAGATTAAAAACAAACATAAGACATAAAACTATAAAACTACTGGAAGAAAACATAGGGATAACACCATGACATTGGGTTGAGCAAGGATTTTTTTTAATAAAACCTCAAAAGCACAGGTAACAAAAGCAAAACTAGGCAAATGAGATTGCATCAAAATAAAAAGCTTTTGTACAGCAAAGGAGGTTATTAAGAGAGTGAAGAGACAATGTACAGAGTGAGAGAAAACATTTGTAAACTATACATCTGACAAATAGTCAACATCTAGAATATATATGGAACTTAAACAACTCAACAGCAGAAACTCAAATAATCCAATTTAAAAATCAGCAAAGACCTTAGTACGTATTTATCAAAAGAAGACATACAAATGACTAAGAGATATATGAAAAATATCCTCAGTGTCTCTAATTATAAGGAAAATGCAAATTAAAATCATAGAGAGATACCACTTCACATCTGTTGGAATGACTATTATCAAAAAGATGAAAAAAATTAAGTGTTGCAAGGGATGTAGAGAAAAGAAAACATTTAAACGCTATTGATATGATTATAAATTAGTACAGTCAATATGAAAACTGGCATAGAAGATCTTCAAAATAATTAAAAATAGAACTACTATGTGATTCAGCAATTCAATTTCTGACTATATATCCAAAGAAATTAAGATCAGTATATTGAAGAGATACCTGAATTCCTATATACATTTTAGCATTATTCACAATAACAATGGTGTGAAAGCAAACTAAATGTTCACCAATGGATGAGTAGATATTAAAAAGTGGTAGGCATACACTACAGAATACTATACAGCCTGACATGGTTTGACTGTGTTCCCAACCAAATGCCATCTTGAATCCCATAATCCCCATGTGTTGTGGAGGGACCTGGTAGGAGGTAATTGAAACATGGAGATTGTTACCCCCATCCTGCTGTTCTCGTGATAATGAGTGAGTTCTCACCAGGTCTAATGGTTTTATAAATGGCTTTTCCCCCTTTGCTCGGCACTCAATCTTCTTCCTGTCGCCATGAAAAGAATGATGTGTTTGCTTCCCCTTCTGTCATGATTACAAGTTTCCTGTGCCCTCGCTAGCCATGCTGAACTGTGAGTCAATTAAACCTCTTTTTTTAATATAAATTATGCAGTCTCAGGTATTTCTTTATAGCAGCGTGAGAGTAAACTCATACAATAAATTGGTACTGGTAGAGTGGGAAGTTGCTGTAAAGATACCTGAAAATGTGGAAGTGATTTTGGAAGTGGGTAACAGGAAGGGGTTGGATCAGTTTTCAGGGCTCAGAAGACAGGAAAATGTGGGAAAGTTTGGAACTTCCTACAGACTGGTTGAATGGCTTTGACCAAAATGCTGATAGTGACATGGACAATGAAGTCTAGGTTGAGGTGGTCTCAGATGGAGATGAGGAATTTGGTGGGAACTGTAAAAAAGGTGATTCTTGCTATGTTTTAGCAAAGAAACTAGCAGTATTTTGCCCTGCACTAGAAATCTGCGGAACATTGAACTTGAGAGAAATGACTTACGGGATCTGGCAGAAGAAATGTCTATGGGGCAAATCATCCAAGGGGAAGCAGAGCAAAAAATCTGGAATATTTGGACCCTGACAATGCAATACAAAAGAAAAGAAAAAAACAAAAAACAAAACACACACACACAAAACACCTTTTCTGGGAAGAAATTAAAGCCTGCTGCTGAAATTTGTGTAAGTAACGGGGAATGGAATGTTAATTACCAATACAATTGGGAAAATGGTTCCGGGGTGTTTCAGAGACCTTCACAGCAACCCCTCTCATCACAAGCATGGAGACTTCAGAAGGAAGAATGGTTTCCTGTGTCCAGCCCAGGGTGGCCATGCTCTCTGCAGCCTCTGGACATGGTACCCTGCATCCCAACTGCTTCAGTGCCAGCTGTGGCTAAAAGAGGCCAAGATACAGCTTGAATACCATTACTTCATAGGGTGCAAGCCCCAAGCCTTGGCAGCTGACATGTGATATTGAGCCTGTGAGTGCACAGAAGTTAAGGATTGAGATTTAGGACCTCCACCTGGATTTCGGAGGATGTATGAAAACACCTGGATGTCCAGGCTGATGTTTGCTGGAGGGGCAGAGCCTTCATGGAGAACCTCTGCTAAGGCAGTGCACAAGGGAAATGTGGGGTTGGAGGCCCTACATGGAGTCCCCACGGAGCACTGTCTAGTGGAGCTCTGAGAGGAGAGTCACCTTTCTTCAGACTCGATGATGGTAGATCCATCGATAACTTGCACTGTGTGCCTGGAAAGACCACAGAGACTCAACACCAGCCTGTGAAAGCACCTGGGAGAAGGGCTATACCCAGCAAAGCCACAGAAGTGGAGCTACCCAAGGCCATGGGAGCCCCTGTCTTGCATCAGTATGACATGGATGTGATATCCAGGAGTCTCAAGGAGTCAAACGAGGTCATTTTGGAAATTTAAGGTTTGATGACTGCCTGTTGGATTTTGGACTCGTGTGGGGACTTAGCCCCTTTGTTTTGGCCAATTTCTCCCATTTGAAACAGGTGTATTTGCCCAATGCCTGTACCCGCATTGTATCTGGGAAGTAACTAACTTGATTCTGATTTTGCAGGCTCACAGGCAGAAAGACTCACCTCATCTAAGATGAATCTTTGGATTTGGAATTTTGAGTTAATGCTAGAATGAGTTTAGACTTTGGGGGACTGTTAGAAAGGCAGGATTGTGTTTTGAAATGTGAAGACATGAGATTTCGGAGGGGTTGGGGTGGAACTATATAGTTTGGCTGTGTCCCTACACAAATGTCATCTTGAATTGTAGTTCCCATAATCACCATGTGTTGTGGGAGGATGCAGGTGGGAGGTGATGGAATCATGAGCATGGTTACCCTTGTGCTTCTCTTCTAATAATAGTGAGTGAGTTCTCATGTGATCTGATGGTTTTATAAGGAGTTTTTTCCCCTTTTCTTGACACTCATTATTCTTCCTGCCATCATGTAAAGAAGGATGTGTTTGCTTCCCCTTCCACCGTAATTGTAAGTTTCCTGAGCCCTTTCCAGTCACGCCAAACTATTAGTCAATTAAACCTCTTTCCTTTAGAAATTACTCAGCTTCAGGTATTTCTTCATAGCAGCATGAAAATGGACTAATACACAACCTTTAAAAAGAGAAAATTCTGTCATTTGTGATAACGTGAGTGAAGCTGAGGAACATCATGTTAAGTGAAATAAGCCAGACACAGAAAGACAAATACTGTATTATCTCACTCATATGTGGAATCTAAAGAAAGAAAAAATGATATCATAGAAGCAGAGTAGAACAGTTGTTACCAGAGACTAGGGATGGGAGGTGGGAGGAAAGAGAGGAGAAAAGGGAGAGGTTAGTCAACAGGTACAAAATTACAACTAGATAGGAGAAATAAGTTCTGGTGTTCTATTGCACAGTAGGGTGACTGTTTAACAGTAAGGTATGTTACAAAATAGCTAGAAGAGAGGTTTTTTACGCTTTCAAAGGCATTGTATATTATGAGATACCTAGAGGAGTGACTTTTGTGGCTTCATCATCAACACATGATAAATGCCTCAGGTGATGAATACACTAGCTATCTTGAGTATATTATTTTACAACATATATGCATATCAAAACTTCAAATTGTATCCCATAAATATGTACAACTACAATGTGTCAATGAAAATACATATAAATTATTTTTTTCTCTGAAAATATAGAAAATTGAAAAATATATTTGAGAGGTTCAGACATAATTATGGTATATTACATTCTAAATTTGACCTCACACTTTCTTTGTAAACTTTTAAGATTTCCATATTACTTCTGATTTTATGCCTTCAACTGACACCATCCTTTACATGTTATAAATAGAGGTATCCTAGGGCAGTGGCATACCTACTGTATTACATTTTTCTGCACAGGTAGGATACTTGCATTTAACCTTCAAAAGTTGGACACCGAGGGTAGACACTTAGGTTCCCACAGCAGTCTAAAAAAGGATTTTTTAAAACTTGTAAGTTCTCTAGCCCCTAAATCAAATTAGATAGTAATAGAATACTCCACCCCCCACTAAGGTTAGCTTTACCTTCTTGATTGTTGAGGGGGTAAAACAGATTATATGAAATATTGAACTAATTTCACCTGTTACTGTTGGAACTATGGCATCAGAATTTGTATTAATATCTAGCACATATTTTGGAGTACATGACAATAATTTGACCTGAAATAGCCTAGTAATTTATAGCATTTATAGCAAAGTTATTCCTTACAACACCCAAAGGCCTAAACTTAGAAATACTTCAAAACAAGAAAATGGAACAAAATCTCCCTTGAAGATTGAGTGAAACCTTCACTCAAAATTTTATATACCATATATAAGCCATGTACTTTTAAGTATTTTAAATGACAAAACAAAATAAACACCTAATCCCTAAAACTACCATCAAAACCTTGAAATCAGTTGTGAATTATAACATTTTAAAAAATCAACTTAACATTTAACTGAAAGATTTTACCAAAAACATCTTAAAAGCTGCCCCTTGACCTTAGAATAAAGTTCAAAGCTTACTAACTGTCCTACATAACCTTTTGTAAATGGATCCTTAATGAATTTCCAAATTCCATTCTTCTTACCATTTACCTCTTCGCTTACATTTGCCTTTATGCCTTTTGTTTCTCTTCCTTGAATCTGGAACACTATTTCTGCAGAGATCAAGTATCCTCATGTTTTTAGATCTCACTTTAGATGCAACTCCAGGAAGTATGCCATACCCTCCTCTTTTCTTTTCTTTTCTTTTCCTTTATCTCCACATACGTACATTCAATATAGTACTAGGATCTTCTCTTATGTTGTATTACAGCGCATGGGACTTCCTCAACCACCATCCCACTCATGTTACATTCTAAATTTCTGTTTAAATTATTATCCGGGAGGATAGGAATCATGACAGTCATATTTAACTTTGTATCTCAAGTGCTTAGCCCAATCACTAGCCTATAGTAAATGGTCAATATTATTTATCCAAAAGTGAATGAATAATTGAATGAAAGAATTTGCATAATAATGAAAATATACAGCATCAAAATAAAAATGAATATATTTATTTAAATAGAAGTGTTAAAACAAAAAGGCTTTGATGAAAATAAAGAACACACAAAAAGAAAATACACCATATATTTGTCCTGAAATTTGAGTTAAGACTATTTTTCACCCATTTCTGAGCAAACATTAGAGAGAAATAAATTTCTTCTTGAAACAAATTACTTTAAAGGTGCTTGCATTTGGCCATTCTGAAATTATTACTTTCCCATTTGTCCTACAGTTAATTCCTTCTTATGCAGGATAATGTGCATTTTAGTCACTTTGCACATCAATTCTATGCCTTATTATTCTACATTTATGAAATAACCTTTCTGTATTTTACTGAGATGTTCAGATTTCCAAGCTAAAGGGAAAAAATAAATTTACATTTTTAAAAATGAGGTTCAAGGTAGACTTGACCTTAAGAATGTCATGAGTTCTTTTCTATTCTTTGTTACCTCTAAAAGGTCTTTTGATTTTAAAACAGTGATCTTTCTACCACATTTACAACTTAAATGGTAACTTTCTTTTGCCTGTTAACATTAGAGGGTTAAAAAAAGACACTTTAGAAAATAGAGCTATACTGCAACACAATAGATGTATTTCTACAAATCATATTTGGAAACATACTCACCATTCATCATTATAAGATTACACAAAACCTCACACAACAATACAATTAATCACCATCATAATATTAGCAGATGTGTATTGCTAAATATTTTATACGTGAGATTTATTTCAATCCCTACCAGATATGGAATACATATAGGGACTCTAGGTATGTGCTTAAGCAGCAAAAGAAACAATTAACAGAATGAAGAGACACACCCTGAACTGGGAGAAAATATTTGCAAACCATACATCTGATGATGAGGAGCTAATGTCCAAATATTAGAAGGAACTAAATCTAACAGCAAGAAAACAAATAACCTGGTCTTAAAATGGGCAGAGAACCTAGAAAGACATTTCTCAAAAGAAGACATGGAAATGGCCAGCAGATATATGAAGATATGCTCAACACAAATTAAAACCACAGTGAAATTAAAATCACAAGGAAATATCACCTCACATCTGTTAGAACGGCTGTTATCAAAAAGATGAAAGGTAACAAATGTTGGCAATTATGTAGAAAAAGGAAAACCCCCGGACACTGTTGGTGGGATTTTAAACTAGGACAACCACTTTGGAAAACAATATGGAGCTTTCCCCAAAAAACTAAAAATAGAATTACTGTATCATCCAGCAATTCTACTTCTAGGTATATATCCCAAAGAATTGAAATCAGTATATCAAAGTGATATTTGCTCTCCCGTGTTCATTTCATCATTATTCACAATAGCCAAGACATGAAAGCAACCTAAGTATGCATCGATGGATGAGTGCTCTATATATACACACACACCTAGTGGAACACTATTCAGTCTTAAAAATGAAGGAAATTCTTTCATTTGTGACACCATGGATGAATTTGGAGGACATTGCACCAAGTTAAATAAGCCAGGCAGAGAAAGACAAATATTGCATGATCTCACTTACATGAGGAATCTGAAAATGTTGAACTTGTAAAAGCAGAGAGTAGAATGGCAGTTAGCAAAGGCTGGGGGCTTGTTGAGTGGATGACTGGGGAAAGGTGAGATGTTGCTCAAAAGGTACAAAGTTTCAGATAAAAAGAATACGTTTTAGTGATCTATTGTACAGCATGGTAACCATAGTTAATAATAACATATTATGTTATATATTTCAAAATATATTGCACAGCAAGGTAACCATAGTTAATAATGAGCTTTTTTGTATATAAATTGCTAAGACAAATTTTAAATGTTCTTACTACACACACACACACACACACACACACACAATAAGTAGGTGAGATGACAGCTCTGTTAATCAGCTTGATTTAATCATTCCACAATGTATGCATATATCAAAGCAATCCAATGTACCTCATAAATTTGTAAAATAATTTGTCAATTAAAAATTAATCTTAAAAGAATGAGCAGAAATACATGGATTAACATCTATTCAAACACATGTGAAAATCACTATAAAGAATGAAGCAAAATTTACCCACCAAAAACCTAATGAATAGTAAATAAATAAACGAGTGTTTAAGGTACCAGCAACACCTAAATAACCTACTCCCAAAAGAGAATGGAGAAATAATTTAATATGTGGTATTTCCAAAGAAGCATGAAATGATTAATCTTAGGAAATTTTAAAATTTTACTTTTTTCCAATTAATTCATAATTTAGAAATGTTTTTATTTTGAATTATATATGAAGGAATTCAATAATCATGTCAGTTCTTGAAGCTGGCATGAATAAAATCCTAATTTTTCTGAATTTGTTACAACTGTCCCATAAGGTAATACCATATTTTCTAACATACTGAAGAAGAAATGGAGGTTTAAAGATATTTTGTAATAAATTCCAGGTCAAATGGCATGTAAGGTTTAGGATTAAAATTGGAATTCAGGTAGTTCAACCTCAAAGTCATTTAAAACAATGATAGTCCCTCTCCTTAAACTAGAGATTTTCTCCCACCCCTGTTCTGACCTTGAAGAAGTGGAAAACTATCCTATAGTGAAGAAATCATACCTAATAGATAGATCACAAATATGGCCAGATCATCACAATTCAGGGATGGAATTGAGCCACTTCACCTTCCCTATGGCATAGTCAAATTAAAATTATTGAGTGTTTTCTGATAGCTTCTCATTTTTTCAACACAGTGCTTAGAGAATATACAGACAGACACTGGCTAAACTACATATAATATTAAAAATCAAACTCAGAAACACAATCTGCTGCACCATACCCAGGAAACCAACCCCTTACCTATGATAAACAACCCAGGAATCTATCCTGCTATAAGTCAGTCCTACAGGAAGTCAGACTGCTATCTTTAGTGACCAATCAGGAAGCTAACCAACAACTTCTGTAATAATCAGCTCTAAATGACCAGATCTTAATAACTGACACCTTCTGTAATTTTCCCCCCAACTCCACCTTAGGATAAACCAGAAAAGGCCAAATATGTACCCTTCATCAATTACATCGGATCCTGCTTCTAGTTAGCTTCCTCCAGCTTCCCCAGGCCAACAACCTCCTATCAGGACACATTGAAAGTCTTCCCTTTTTTCTACCATAAAACTTTTCACTTCTTTGGCTGCCTTTGAGTCACTGCCAAAACACAAGTGATGGTGGCTGACTCCCCTGCTATAATAGTCACAGAAAGGTAGTATTTGCTTCTTCATTTAGATCCACAGTGCTCAGTGGTGTGGGGATACATCAAAACAAATCAAAGATCCCTGGATGAGAAATGCTTATCATCAAGTGGGAAAAGAAGATATACATATGGAAGTGATTTCGAGGACAATACGAATCCACACTTACGTAAAATGATAGACTGTTCATCTTAAAAGAATTGAGAAGATGTTATAATGTTTAAACAAGTTTAAGCACTGCCTAGACCTGGAACTTAATCCCAGCTATAAGCCATGTGACCTCTGTAATTTGGGGATATTTTCTCAGATTCTTAGCTTCAGTTTTCTCCTTTATCAAATAAAAATATAAATGGTTATATCAAAGGTAACATTTATATATTAAAGTTCTTTTCTTTTGTTCTTTGTTGTTGTTTATACAATTTAAAGAGGAAATATATCGAGGTAATATAGAAATTATTTCATGGATAAAGTGGGACATGAATGGAATCACTTTATAAACTAATGAAGAGAAAAAATGAGTACTCCAACTGGAGAACATTAAAAAAGTGCTATTAGTGAACGTGGTGCTATTAACTAACATGATTTCTTTGCTAAAATAAGGACACTAATTTTTTGGGTGTACAAAAAATGAAGCATAAATAAGTTTAGATGACTTAACTAGTCAATATACAGAGCCTCTTTGACACAGACTAAGCAATCGACATAAAAGACAATTGAAAATTATTATTCTTAAGCATGAAAGTGGCCAAAGAGAGTTTCAGGAAAAAATAGTGAATGCATTTAAAAACTATATATTAGATACTAGGAGACCACTTGATTAGCCATTAAAGCAACACTGAAAATGAATAAATGCTTTTGTTATCATGATGTGTTTCTCAACTCCAAGTTTTCAAGCCTGGGAATCTTGGGTTGAAATCAGAGAAAGATGCTTATACAGGAATCTGTTGTTTGGTGACAGGAGTTAATAGAGTTAATTTAAACTTATTTATTTTTATAAATTTTTTGGCTCTCCATATTTCTCCTTAGCATCTCTATATCCCTCCTCTTGCCCAAATTCTAGCTACCCTGTAAATATTCAAATTCTGTGCAAAATATCTCATGAATCTTCAAATCAATCCTGGTGTGATGTCTATTAGTGCTATTCTCCAATATTATTAGTTTACTACTTCCAGTTACATAGTTGGCATGTAATAGTTTACACTTTCACTCGTTTCTGAAGTTGAGTGTAGACATATAATTTGTTTTGTCCGATAAAATGTGTGTCACTACCAGGTGGAATTCTTTAAGAAACAAAATGCAATGCCCTATAATCTTTCATTCAGCCATCAACTGAAATTTCCAATAGCTTGTGCTCCTAAAGAGGTGCAATATGAAGAGATCATTATCTACCACAAATGGACATGTTGAAAGAACAAGAAATGAACCTAAGTAGTTTTAATCTACTAATATTTTAAGATGGCTTGTCACTGTAGCAGAACTTTGAATATCCTGACTATAATACGTAGTCTCTTCGTTCTCTTATTTGGGGAGATTTGACAGACAAAAGAGGAGACAGCATTGTGAAACACAGAAGGAGAGATGGGAGTGATGTTGTCTCAAGTCCAGGAATACTGTCAGCCCCCAGAAACTACAAAAGGCAGGGAACAGAATAACTTCTAGAGCTTCTAAAGGGAGCACAGCCCTGCCTACACCTTGAGTGTGGACTTCTGACCTCCAGAACTGTAAAATGACATACTTCTGCTGTTTCAAGCCACCATGTGTGTGGGAATTCATTACAATAGTCCTGGGAAACTTATAAATGTGAGTTCTAGAGATGCTCCCCATATGGATTGTCATCTGGTGTAGCTTTCTTAAATGGATAATCCAATTTTTGTGGGATCTCTTTCCACATACCCTATCTCAGTTTCTGTCTCAAGTAGTTTATCCCACAGGCTCCTCTTATTACCTGACCTTTCCTCCCTAGAAATTACTCTTCTTAGGTGAATGTCAAGATTGCTAAAGTCTGTCACATTTTACAGTATTATCTTGGCCAACTAGACACTCCCAGAGTCTTGCCTCACTAATTTGAGAGGGTCCATCGTGTTCCACTTTGTTCATTCATCTTGCCTTGCTAAGAAAAATTCCTAAGTTTAGACTTCTTTCAGTATTGGAGGCACCCCAAACTCTGAAAAGCTCTTTAAGCAAGTATCATTATGGTGCACCAGGGTAGACCTAAACAGTAAATGTCTTATCAGGGAGCATATTCTCCTTTTTGGTGGGTACCACCAATCTCTCCAGGTAGTTTCCTTGGGTTCCCTCTCACTTAGAGGGAAGAAAAAATAAATGCCACCACATTTACCATGAGGCTCACATTTCTCTGCCACCAAACCTTAGACAACTGCTTATAAAGCCTATGGGTAGTAGGGATGAGAGGTGGGAAAGAGGAGAGTCTGTTTGCATTGTTTGGCCTATTACTAGTAAATCATGCTAAAGTCTGTCAACAAACTTTTTAAAAAAAAATATTTCTTAGTTTTCTCAACTGTGGAGCCCCTGCAGAATTTCCAAGAAAACTGGAAATGTTCCTTAGGTATGTTGATATGCAAGATGATAGAAAAGCAGAAATGCTCATACATGTGTGTACTTTGAGGCACTTTCCCTAAAGTGCCATTCTCATCATTTTGTTCATAAATAAATCATTCTTTCCCTTTTGACAGTTAGGAAATACACAATTTATAAGGTCCCTTATGGAGACCCTCTTCTCAAGTCCCATAATATAGAGCATTGTTCCACACAAATAGTTGCCACTTAACAAATAAACATTTTTTTTTCCTAAGTGACTAAAATTCCCCACCAACAGTTGAGAATCTGGAACTGAAGCTTTAACAGGTGATTAGTAATTAATAAGACTTTCTATTCTGAAATCACAAGTATTAGCCTTTATTCAGTGTTCACTGAATTTTCTGATAGTGCCTTTTACATAACTCATGAGTACTTACTAAGTCTAATAGAAGTATTTATTTTAATCTGGGGGCTAGGTAAAGGATTTGCTTCATTTTGAATTATTATCCTTAGGACCTAGGATGTATAGTCTTATTTTTATTATTTTTTATGTTTAACGATGTCTTTCATTTGATTGAATTCATGCATTCATCAAGCACTTATTGAAGACCCAATACATGCATACATATTACTAGCTGTAGGGAGAGACTTCAGAAAGGAAGATGTAAGGCAGTTGCAAGGTATTACTGAAAGTAGAAGAATATGGCATAAGGATGAAAGAAGCCTATTAAAACAGGGGTGTCTGGAGTGATATAAAGAAGATGCTCTGACAGTGTTGAGAAAAGGAAAATTAATTTTCACGAGGGGAATTGAGAATAGAATTTAACTAAAATGAAATATTCAACTTTTTAATGGGGACCTTACAAAGACCCCTAAAAAAGAATGAAAGCTTTGCTGTAATTCTAGATGTTAGAGCTCAGTTATAAACCAAAATATACATGGCTTCATCAAGGAAAGATAAGCATGTGTATCGTCCCTTTACAAAACTCTGATTGCAAGCAAGCTGATCATCTCCATATGCCTGCAATTATCCATAATAATTTCACATTTCATTTGATTAATTCTGCTGCTGCTCTACACACAAACACATAAAGATATGGACTTGCCTTACCTTGCACATTGTTCTAATTATTGTTTCATTTTATTTAGTAATGTAATGAAACTTGAGCATTCAATCAAGGGATTATCTCTCATATTTTGAAGAGAACATTATTATTATGTAGTAGCAAGACTGCATCTTCAGGGCCATGCAGAAGGTTGCCTAATTACCCAGTGATTTCAGGGCAATTTACGCTGTCAATCTTAGTAAGATAAATCAATAAATATTAAGGCCAGAGATTCACTTCTTTCTCTTTTTTGATTCCATCTTCTTCATTGATATACTTGGCTTACAGATGCAAATAAATTTACTTGGTAATTCTATACATTTGATACCTTATTCCTAAATTATCTTCTATGCTTGTAAAATTTCCATTCCAACCCCTATGACCTCCCCACCCCCCAGTCAATCCCAAAAGAGGTAGCCATATTTTCAGAATCATCATTCCTGAAAGACTAATCTGGAATATTGGTTAATTCTTTCAATCATTTCAAAAACACTGAATTTTGAAGTGGAAATTTGGGATTTTCAAAAACACTCTGAACTCACAGTTTCTTACTTAAATATTCTATTTGTTAAAACTAATGTTAAGAAGGAAAAGGGCATTAATTAAGTCTGAAAAAATAAGTCTGAATGTAAAACTTACTGGAAATTTTGCTGATCTGGGACATCAAGAACCAGCGTCAAAGATTAGAACCATGTTTCTGATTCTAATCCCTATAAATTACTTTGCAGTAAACAATCAAAGCTGGAAGTCCCACACATCATGCAATAATTTTTCTTCTTTATGGAAAAAGAGTCTGCCAAGAGCAGCTTATATAGCCACTATTATAACAGATACCTAGCTCAGAGTAGAGGGTTAAATTAACTGACAATCCAGAGAAGAGTTAAACATCAAAGTTTATTCCTCTGTATCTAATTAAATCAAAAATCGAGAAATGTTTTTTCAGTTTATTTCCTGAAAGAACTGTATCACAATTAGCTGGATGACCAAAGAAATGCAAAGTTCCAAAAGTCAGATCCATTTGTAATTTTTAAGAAAAACAATTGAACTTGAAAGTGGTTCTCAACTCTGAAGACACAGAATGATCATCTAGAGAGACCAGGACTCCACGGACAAGATCAATAAAATGAGTCGCTCCAGAGATATGGCTCAGGTATGAGAATTTTTAAAAAGTTCCCTCAGATAGTTTCAATGTGTAGCCAGTTTGAGAACCACTGGGCTAAAAGATATCACTGTTTATCACTCTGTATGTAAATAGATTTCTTCGATTGCTACCAAAATTTCTTATTTATAGTAAGATGCACCCTTAATGTTGATGGTGTATAAGCTGAGTCTCATAAAAGGAAAAAGCTGGAGTATGAAAGAACACGTGAAAAAAACATTTCAACAAAGGGAGAAAGGGAGCAGAGTAAAAGAGAGTGTTTAGGGAATGGAAAGGAAAGATACATAAAAGAATTTTTTTATGACTTTGTTTATTTGTATGCCTTATAAATGAGATGATTACTTCTTTGAGATGATTATTTGATAAAGAACACTAGTGATGCTTTATAAAAAGTATGGGAGGCTTGCGACCTAACTTTCTGTTTCAGTAGGGCGAGACTTTGTGCTTTTCTGTCTTACGTGTGTCTTTATTTATTCATTCACTTGCCACAGATATATTTGAGTACCTACAGCATCAACCTCACTCTCCTAATAATAATTAAGTTATCCTCCTTGCTCCCTCATTTCACTCTTTCTTGTCTTGTTCCATACATAAAATTCTGGTTTCAAGTTTTTTGGCCACAGACAGATCACAAGAAAAAGGCAATCCTTTCTATGGTGATGAGAGCTACAGAAAGGCAGCCACAGAGAGAAGTCAGGTGAAGAAAGGGAAAGAGTGACAGGGAGGGGTAATAAACCATTAGCTTTGATAACATAGTTGAAAGTCTAATAATATAAAAATAATGACAACCCATGTCAATGAAGTTTCTTTAATTCATAGAACAAAAATCATCCAGGTAAGAAACTATTTCAGATTGCACAGTAGCAACATAAGCAAAAATAAAATAATTCTTACAGATGACTGATAACCATTAGAAAAGTTAATATACTGTATAGCAGAAAAGTTAGTTTTTATTTTTTAGGCTTTCTTCCTATATTTAATTATTATGCTAGATTATGGGTTCTGTGGCCCAATAATAATAACAGAACAGATGGGAAATGGCATATCTACTATATTATAAAATGAATTAAGAATAAAATGATGAGGCCGGGCGCGGTGGCTCAAGCCTGTAATCCCAGCACTTTGGGAGGCCGAGGCGGGCGGATCACGAGGTCAGGAGATCGAGACCATCCTGGCTAACACGGTGAAACCCCGTCTCTACTAAAAAATACAAAAAACTAGCCGGGCGAGGTGGCAGGCGCCTGTAGTCCCAGCTACTCGGGAGGCTGAGGCAGGAGAATGGCGTGAACCCGGGAGGCGGAGCTTGCAGTGAGCTGAGATCTGGCCACTGCACTCCAGCCTGGGTGACAGAGCGACACTCTGTCTCAAAAAAAAAAAAAAAAAAAATTAAAAAGAATAAAATGATGAATATCTTTTTAAATTTGCACCAGTTTTCACCATAAGCCAAAGATTATTTAACTTTCTTAAAATATGGGTAACTTTTACAGTTACTGTCTTTGCGTGGAATTTATATTTATAGCTTTCACAAAGGTCAATATTAACTACCCTACTCAAATTTAACTTTTGCAAAAACATAATTTATCGTCTCCCAAAGTTGTACAGAGGATATAAGTTGACTACCTTACTGTACTCTTCCTTCTTAGAAACAAAATAAATTATATTCAAGGTGGCAACTTGTCCAGCTAAAAGACTGAATCCCCAACTTCCCTCCTAACTAGCCATGGCCATAGAGATTCATAGGAAAGTTGTTGAATAGTACCCTGGGGAAGGCTCCTTAAGATAATAACACCTGATTCTGACTGCTTTGATCTCTTGTCTCATTTCTATTCTCCACACTTACAGGAAGACTGGACCTCATCAGCCATCTTGGCTATGGCAATGTTAAAGATGAAGCCACTCTAGAATAAAGATCGGGCAGATAATGATACATTGTTTAAACCACTTTTATTTATATTGTCTCATTTACAATTCATGCATAATGCAAATTTTTTAAAGAAATGCAAGTATGCTGAAGACAAGGCTTATTCCTAAAGTTTAGAAAATACTGGATCTCTGTCTTCAAGCAATTTAGAAACAATTTAGTAGGCAATTTGGAAGGAGAATAAAATATAAGCATAATGGGTTAAATACAGGCGCACTCATTGTGAGAATGCTTTTATCTAAGACACAAAGGGCAATGTATGCGTTTGTACTTTCTATGGGCCCATTTCCTAAATTTTTATTATGAAAAATTTCAAATATACAGAATTATAAAGAAAATACATGCATTCATTTTCTAGATTTAATAATAGTATATTGAAGTAAATGCTTCATATATTTTTCCCTTTTGTAACACCTAAGGTCAGTTAAAATTTCTGACTTTTCTGTCATTGTACTTCAGTATCCGTCAATAAGAATAAAGATGCCTTCTTACATAACCATAATAATATCACTACATCTAGCAATTTAAATAATGATCTCATATCGCTGTTCATCACTCTATATGTAAATAAACTTCCTCGATTGCTGCCAAAATTTCTTATTTATAATAAGAAGCACCCTTAATGTTGATGGAGTATAAGCTGAGTCTCATGAGAGGAAAAAGTTGGAGTATGAAAGAACACATGAGGAAAAGTCTAAACAAGGGAACAGAGTAAAAGAGAGTGTTTAGGGAATGGAAAGGAAAGATACATAAAATTATTTTTTATGACTGTTTATTTGTCTACCTTATAAATGAGATGATTGTTTCTTTGATAAAGAACAGAACTAAAGTCTGTTCAGCTTTACCTCATTTCATCACAGACTACTATAATATTTCAGAGTGTCAGTAAATGCTTATTTAATTGAGGTGGTTTGTAAAGTAAGATTAAACTCAAGTAAAATTTTTAAAAATTGAATTGGACTTAAAATCATGAGTTAACATAAATGGGTACAAATATTTTAAAATAATTAATTTATAAACATTTGTAGGAAAAACCGCCACTCTAATTTCATAAACAGTATAGCTCATTTTATCCCCTTTCCTAAAAATATGTAAAGAAACAATTCTTTTTTAATTGTCTTCATAATTTAGAAACCAGGATATCCAAACTACCAAAAATTAACTTTGTATTTGACATCAGTCAGGCCTGCCCGCAGTTATCCGGAGGCCTAACTGTCTCCCTGTGATGCCCTGCTTCGGCAGTCATGCTCCTGTTTCACTTTCATGTTCTATCCTGTACACCTCGCTCTGCCTTCTAGATAGCAAAAGCAAAATTAGTGAAAGTACTAAAAGTCTCTGATACGCAGAAATAATGGCATAAGCTGTCTCCTCTCTCTCTCTCTCTCTCTCCACCTCGGCTACCAAACAGGGAAGGGCCTCCTGTCCAGTGGACACGTGACTCACGTGACCTTATCAATCATTGGAGATGACTCACACCCTTTACCCTGCCCCTTTTGCTTTGTATCCAATAAATAACAGCGCAGCCAGGCATTCGGGGCCACTACCAGTCTCCACGTCTTGGTGGTAGTGGTCCCCCAGGCCCAGCTGTCTTTTCTTTTATCTCTTTGTCTTGTGTCTTTATTTCTATGATCTCTCCTCTCTGCACATGGGGAGAAAAACCCACAGACCCTGAGGGGGCTGGTGCCTACACCTAAGTAGATGGACAAAAGAAATATATTTTCCTACTTTCGCTGTTCAGCCTCCCATCTCTAAGAATGGTTACAAGAAGATTTCTCTTCATAGTCGATGCATCCTACAGAGTCCAAATTCAGAGATTGTGCTGATGCTGACTATCCTTATTCTTTTAATACACGGCATGTGTATACTGCTGATTTTTAAGTATTAAGACTAAGATAATTAGCAAGATATATTGTCCCTAAGGCATATATCATAGTAGCAAAAATAAATAAAAAATGAAAGAGTGAAAAGATAGATTAAAACTCAAAGTTATGCTTGGCACACAGAGATATACAGTGACAGCAATTGCCTCCTAGAAATAGGGATTAAAGCACTCTACACTGTTGGCCCAATCTCCTTTTTTGGGTATTTCTGATTATAGTTATGCAAACCTAGTTAGCCCTAAAATAGCCATTTGAAAACTCATGCTGTCAGGTATTCTCTATGCAGTTAAGTCGTTCTTTTTCCTTGCGTCTACACTGCTAAACTGAATGGGTCCTAGAAGATCATATTAAGTCAACTGTCCTGATAACCCAGACATTAAGTCATGAAAAAATATTTTAGCCTATAACATATGCCAAACACCATATAATATACTGTGGACATAAAAAACAGCCCGTACACTTTGCCGTATATAATGGCTGAGTGTTATTATTCACATGTGTCATTGATAATGATGGTGAAAATACCAAATGCAGCATCTCCAGGAATACAAATTCTGTCACTCAAATGTGAGTATTGAAGGGTATGGGTCTGGGATCAGCAAGACACAGAGAAGCACAGGAAAAGGATATATAGTATAATTAAAATGGAATTTATGAATCAATTTTCTAGAAAAAAAGAGAATATAGGTATATAAATAAAAAGCTTTCTTTATTATTAGGATAGTTCCAAAACCCCTGAACCTTTCACATATATATTTTTGGTTTGGATAGATTCTCCATGAAGAATGTCTAGAAGACATAATTTTGGACAGGATGAATAGGAGAACTCTAATCCTCAACATTGGAACAGAAATCTGGAAATAATTACACATATCAAATTTTCTAAAACCCTCATCCTGAGGGACAAAACCAATATGTAAATCAGAATTAAGTGGAAATTAGGGCAAATGTGATCATTGTATAAGGATTTATTTAATGCCCACTATGTTCCAGACTTTTCAGTACATGCTGAAGATCTAATTAGAAGACAGAAATCCACCCGATTGAAAAACTCAGTTTGGTATGGTCTATTTGGAAGGATCAAGACAAGTTCAAATCAATAAGAGGGAAGAGGCAGGAATTAAAGTCAGAACAATGGGCCAAGGTCCAGTGTCCAAGAAGATATTCAGAATATTCACCCAGAATAATTGCACTCCTATCCAAGTAGGTGGTCCTTCCACAATATCACTGACAGACAGTTGCCTTCTCTCTGCTTGAACACTTCCAGTTGCAGAGACTTAGACAATATGTTTTGTATGATATGCATGTAAAAAAGCTATTGCTTTTTTGTATTTTATCTTACACATAGCTCTCAATGAATTCTTCTGTTGTTTCCAGGAGATTTCCTATTGACTTTCTCATGTTTTCCAGGTATAATACTACATGATTGGCATATAATAAGAAGTTAGATTTTTTTCTTCTAATGTTTATGCAAATTATGTCTTTCTCTTAATTAACTGCATTGTCAAGAACTGTCAGAAAGTACTTTAAAATAGTGCCAGTATTGGGCATTGTTGACTGTAATGGTAATGACCTAGTAATTCACATTTAAGTATGATTATGGCTTTAGCTGTTTGTGTGTATATTCATACATATTTCTGAAACAGTTTTTATCAGAAATGAATATTAATTTTTATCAATTGCCTTTTAAGTAACTATAAAAACTTTTAGTGTTATTTCACTTTTGATCAATTTTGTTTATAAAGTAAAATAGTAGATTTCTAAAGAAAACCCTATATTTTGTTAATGGATACAATCTTACATGGTAAGTTTTTCTTTTAATGTATTGCATATTTCTATTCGTTAATATTTTTAAGCATTTTTACATTAAGCT
Organism: Papio anubis; assembly: GCF_008728515.1. Taxonomy (NCBI): domain Eukaryota; kingdom Metazoa; phylum Chordata; class Mammalia; order Primates; family Cercopithecidae; genus Papio; species Papio anubis. The sequence continues at coordinate 156,038,168 of NC_044978.1, read as the reverse complement.
TAAGTGAGGCTAATGTATCATAGTTTTCATTTACATGTTGTTTTGGAAGTTCATACAATCTTATACGCTCTTTGTAAAAATAATCTGTAATCCGCACCCCCCCTCAACCTTTTCAACTCTGAAACAGTTAAAGTAGCAAAGGAGTTTGGAATTTTTAAAAGATTTGAAAGAATTGACATAGGCGCAGAGAGCTTGATGCATTTTATGCTCTCATTTTCTTCCAGGATGTTTGATCATTGCTTTTCCAGCATTTCTGGAGTCCATTCAGGCAATTTATATTTCATGTAAAATATTTTATTTTCTCCAGTATTTTACAAGGTTCATCTATATATTATCATCTTATTTTTTTCATGTATAATTTGATGTCACTTTTCCCCTTCATTTTTTCTTAATAGACTTAGCTGTTTTTTGTTTTCAACAAACCAATACTTTTTTTAATGGGCTTCTTGATTTTTTTTTTCAATTCATTACCATCTGGTTTTTTGTCATTGTTGTTGTTGTTGAGATGGAGTCTTGCTCTTTTGCCCAGGCTGGAGTGCACTGGCGCGATCTTGGCTCACTGCAAGCTCCGTCTCCCAGGTTCACATCATTCTCCTGCCTCAGTCTCCTGAGTAGCTGACACTACAGGTGCCCGCCACTATGCCTGGCTAATTGGCTAATTTTTTGTATTTTTAGTAGAGACGGGGTTTCACCATATTTGCCAGTATGGTCTGGATCTCCTGACCTCACGATCTGCCCGCCTCAGCCTCCCAAAGTGCTGGGATTACAGGCGTGAGCCACCGTGCCCGGCCCATTACCATCTGTTTTTATCCTCACTATACCTTTTCTTCAGGTTCCTTTTGGTTTGTTTGGTTGGTCATTTTTCTTTTTTCTTTTTTCTTTTTTTTTTTCCATTTAGTTCCGGGATACTTGTGCAGGATGTACAGGTTTGTTACATAGGTATACATGTGCCATGGTGGTTTGCTGCACCCATCAACCCATCACCCAGGTATTAAGCCCAGCATGTGTCAGCTCTTTTCCATAATGCTCTCCCACTCCTGCCCTCGGGCAACAGGACCCAGTAAGTGTTGTTGCCCTGTGTCCGTGTGTTCTCATTGTTCAGCTCCCACTTATAAGTGAGAAAATGTGGTGCTTGGTTTTCTGTTCTTGTGTTAGTTTGCTGAGGATAATGGTTTCCAGCTTCATCTATGTCCTTGCAAATGACGTGATGTTGTTCCTTATTTTATGGCTGCAAAGTATTCCATGGTGTATATGTACCACATTTTCTTTATCCATTCTATCACTGATGGGCATTGGGGTTGATTCCATGTCATTGCTACTGTGAATAGTGCTGTGATGAACATACACATACATGTGTCTTTATAATAGAATGATTTATACTCCTTTGGCTATATACCCAGTAATGGAATTCCTGGGTCAAATAGTATTTCTGGTTCTAAACCTTTGAATCGCCACACTGTCTTCCACAATGGTTAAACTAATTTACATTCCTACCAACAGTGTAAAAGCTTTCCTATTTCTCCACAACCTTGCCAGCATCTGTTGTGTCCTGACTCTTTAATAATTGCCATTCCAATTGCATGAGATGGTATCTCATTGTGGTTTTGAATTTCATTTTTCTAATGATCACTGATGTTGAGCTATTTTTCCTGTGTTTGTTGGTCACAAGTATGTCTTTTTTAAAAAACTATCTGCTCATATATTTTGCCCACTTTTTAATGGAGTTGTTTATTTCTTGTAAATTTACGTTGCTTGCAGATTCTGGATATTACACTTTTGTCAGATGGATACATTGCAAAACTTTTCTCTCATTCTGTAGGTTGTCTGTTCACTTTGATGATATTTTAATTGCTGTACAGAAGCTCTTTAGTTTAACTAGATTCCATTTGTCAAACTTTGCTTTCATTGCAATTGCTTTCGGCGATTTCATCATAAAGTCTTTGCCCATGCCTATGTCCTGAATAGCATTGCCTAGATTTACTTGTAGGGTTTTTATAGTTTGGAGTTTACATTTATGTCTTTAATCAACCTTGAGTTAATTTTTGTATAAGGTGTAAGGAAAGATCAAGTTTCAATTTTCTGCATATGGTTAGCCAGTTCCACGAGCACCTTTTATTGAATAGGAAATCCTTTCCCCATCGCTTGTTTTTGTCAGGTTTGATGAAGATCAGATGGTTTTAGATCTATGGTTTTATTTCTGAGTTCTCTATTCTGTTCCATTGGTTTATGTGCCTGTTTTTGTACCTGTGCCATAGTGTTTTGGTTACTGTGGTCATGTGGTATAGTTTGAAGTCAGGTAGCATGATGCCTCCAGCTTTGTTCTTTTTGCTTAGGATTGTCTTGGCTATGCAAGCTCTTTTTTAGTTCCATATGAATTTTAAAATAGTTTTTCCTAATTCTGTGAAGGGTGTCAATGGTAGTTTAATGGGAATAGCATTGAAACTATAAATTGCTTTGGCAAGTATGGCCATTTTTATGATATTGATTCTTCCTATTCATGAACATGGAATGTTTTCCCATCTGCTTGTGTCCTCTATGATTTCCTTGAGAAGTGGTTTATTGTTCTCCTTGAAGAGGTCCTTCACTTCCCTTGTTAGCTCTATTCCTAGGTATTTTATTCTCTTTGTGGCAATTGTGAATTGGAGTTCATTCATTATTTGGGTTTCTGCTTGTCTGATGTTAGTGTATAGGAATGCTTGTGATTTCTGCACATTGATTTTGTGTCCTGAGACTTTGCTAAATTTGCTTATTAGCTTAAGAAACTTTTGGACTGAGATAATAGGGTTTTCTAGGTATAGAATCATGTCATCTGCAAATAAAGGCCATTTGACTTCCTCTCTTCCTATTTGAATAAGCTTTATTTCTTTCTCTTGCCTGATTGCCTTAGCCAGAACTTCCAACACTAGGTTGAATAAGAGTGGGGACAGAGGGCATCCTTGTCTTGTGCCAGTTTTCAAGAGGAATGCCTCCAGCTTTTGGCCAGTCAGTATAACATTAGCTGTGGGTTTGTCATAAATGGCCCTTATTATTTTGAGGTATGCTCCCTCAATACATAGTTTATTGAGAGCATTTAACATGAAGCAATGTTAAATTTTATCGAATGTGATTATCTTTAGTTCTATTTGTGTGATGGATTACATTTATTAATTTGCATGTGTTGAACCAGCCTTGCATCCCAGGAATGAAGTTGACTTGATCATGATGGATAAGCTTTTTGATGTGCTGTTAAATTCGGTTTGTCAGTACTTTATTAAGGATTTTTGCATCGATGGTCATCAGGGATATTGGCATGAAGTTTTCTTTTCTTGTTGTATCTCTGCCAGGTTTTGGTATCAGGATGATGCTGCCCTCATAAAATGAGTTAGGGAGGAGTCTCTCCTTTTCAATTATTTGGAATAGTTTCAGAAGAAATGGTACCAGCTTCTCTTTGTACCTCTGGTAGAATTCGACTGTAAATCCATCTGGGCCTGGGTTTTTTTTTCGGATGGTAGGCTATTTATTACTGCCTCAATTTAAGAACCTGTTTTCAGTGTATTCAGGGATTCAGCTTCTTCCTGGTTCAGTCTTGGGTGGGTGTATGTGTCCAGGAATTTATCTATTCTAGATTTTCCAGTTTATTTTCATAGAGGTGTTTATAGCATTCTTTGATGGTATTTTCTGTCTTGATGACCTGTTTAATACAGACTGTGGAGTATTAAAGTTTCCCACTGTTATTGTTTTGGGGTCTAAGCCTCTTTGTAGGTCTCTAAGAACTTGTTTTATAAATCTCGGCACTCCTGTATTGGGTGCATATATATTTAGTATAGTTAGCTCTTCTTATTGAACTGAGCCATTTAACGTTATGTAATGCCCCTCTCTGTCTTTTTTTTTTAACTCTGTTCATTTAAAATCTATTTTGTCAGAAACTAAGATTGCAACCTCTGCTTTTTTCTGCTTTCCATTTGCTTGGTAATTGTTCCTCCATCCCTTTATTTTGTGTGTCTGTGCATCTTTGCACATGAGATATATCCCTTGAATACAGCACACCAATGGGTCTTATCTTTGTATTCAGCTTGTCATTCTGTGTATTTTAATTGAGGCATTTAGCCCATTTACTTTTAAGCTTAATATTGTGTATGAATTTGATTCTGTCATCATGATGCTGGCTCGTAAACTTTGCAGACTTGTTAATGTAATTGCTTCACAGTGTCATTGGTCTGTGTACTTCAGTGTGTTTCTGTAGCGACTAGTAACAGGTTTTCCTATCCATGTTTAGTGCTTCCTTCAGGAGCTCTTGCAAGGCAGACCTGGTGGTGACAAAATTTCTCAGCATTTGCTTGTCTGAAAAAGATTTTATTTCTCTGATGATTTTATTTCTTTTATGAAATTTTGGGTTGAATTTCTTTTCTTTAAGAATGTTGAATATTGACCCCAAATCTCTTCCAGATTACAGGGTTTCCACTCAGAGGTCTACTGTTAGTCTGATGGGCTTCCGTTTGTAAGTGACCTGGCCTTTCTCTCTTGCTGACCTTAACATTTTTCCCCTCATTTCAACCTTAGAGAATAAGATGATTATGCGTCTTGGGGTAGATCTTATTATGAAGGATCTTATTGGGATTCTCTGGATTTTCTGAATTTGAATATTGGCCTGTCTTGATAGGTTGAAGAAGTCATTCTGACTGATACCCTGAAGTGTGTTGAAGTGTGTTTTCCAACTTGGTTCCATGCTCCCCATGTCTTTCAGCTACTCCAATCAGTCGTAGGTTCAGTGTTTTTACATAGTTCCATAATTCTCGGAGGTTTTGTTTCTTTTCATTCTTTTTTCTCTAATCTTGTCTGTCTGCTTGATTTCAGCAAGACAGTCTTCAAGCTCTGATATTCTCTCTTCTGCTTGGTTGATTTGCCTGTTGATACTTGTGTTTGCTCTGTTTTTCAGTCCCTCAGGTCATTTATGTTCCTCTCTAAATTGGTTATTTTAGTTAACAGAGCCTGTAATCTTTTATCCTGGTCCTTAACTTCTCTGCATTGTGTTAGAACATAATCCTTTAGCTCAGCAAAATTCATGTTTACCCACTGTCCAAAACCTACTTCTGTCAGTTCATCCATCTCAGCTTCAGCCCCATTCTGTTCCCTTGCTAGAGACATGTTGCAATCATTTGGAGGAGAAGAGGCATTCTGACTTTTGGGATTTTCAGCATTTTTGCATTCATGTTTTCCTCCTCTTTGTGAATTTATCTACCCTTGAGGCTGGTGACTTTGGATGGGGTTTTTGTGGGGTCTTTTTTGTTGATGCTGTTGTTGTTTTCTGTTTTTTTTCTTCTGCCAGTCCGATCCCTCTTCTGCAGATCTGCTGTAGTTTGCTGGGGGTCCACTCCAGCCCCTGTCCACCTGGGTATCACCAGTAGAGGTTGCAGAAGAGCAAAGACTGCTGTCTGATCCTTCCTCCAGAAACTTCATCCCAGAGGTGCACCAACCTGATGCCAGACGGAACTCTCCTGTATGAGGTGTCTGCCGACCCATGTCGGGAGGTCTCACTCAGACAGGTGGCATGGGGTCAGGAACCCTCTTGAGGAGGCAGTCTGTACCTTAGCAGAGCTGGTGTGCTGTTCTGGGGGGAAATCCCCTTTGTCGGGATCAGCTGATCTTTTCAGAGCTGACAGGCAGGAAAAATTAAGTCTGCTGAACCTGGAACCATGGTGTACTGTCCCAGGGAAATGAGTGTTCTGTCTGTTAGCCCCTGACTGGAGCTGGTGGACTTCCTGCAGGGATGCCCTGACTGGTAAGGAGGGATCTAGAGAAGCAGTCTGGCCACAGCTGCTTTGCTGCACCATGGGAATTTCCACCCAGTCCAAATCTCCCAGTCGTCTTAGCACTGTCAGGGTAAAACCACCTGCTAAACCCACAGAAATGGCACTCCATGGACTCCCTACCCCCAGTGGAACTTGGCCATGCCAGGTGGACTCCAGACTGCTCTTCCGGAAAAGGGAATTTCAAACCAGAGGTTCTTAGCTTGCTGGGCTCCATGGGAGTGGAACCTGCTGAGCGAGACCACCTGGCTCTCTGGCTTCAGCCCCCTTTCCACAGGAGTGGATGGTTCTCCTGTCTCACTGGAGTTTCAGGCACTGCTGGACTATGTAAAAACTCCTGCAACTCAGTTTCTGCCTGAAAAGCCACTCAGTTTTGTGCTTAAGACCCAGGGCCCTGGTGGCATAGGCCACCAATTGCAGAAATCCATGGGAAAAACATAGTACCCCTGGTAGGTTGCACAGGCCCTCACTGTTTCCCTTGGCTGGGGAAGGGAGGTGCCCCTTCTCCAAGCCCTTACTGGGTGATGCTATGCTTCACCGAGCTTCTGTTCACTCTCCGTGGGTTGCAGCCACCACCTAGCCAGTCCCAATGAGATGAATTGGGTATGTCAGTTGGAAATGCAGAAATCACCTGCCTTCTGCATTGGTCTCACTGGAAACTGCTTCTATTTGGCCATCTTGGCCCCTTGGTTGATTATTTTTCTAACCATTTTAGGTAAGTAGATAATTCAGTTAGCTCAATTATTTTCCATTCAGTAATGTAAATATTTAAGCTATAAATATCCCTATGAGTGTTGCTTTAGCTTTCAAAGGTTTAGCTTTGAAGGGTTTAATCATTATTACTTATAAAATATATGGCAATTTAGGATTGATTGTATTCTTTGATGGAAAAGGGTCATTGGGGCAGTACATGCTTTTAATGATCAGATTTCTGAGGCTCCAATTTTTCATATTTCAAGTAATTTTTAGTTTCAGTCTTTGAAGTTTCTATTCTGTTGAAGTTTTTAAAATTTCTATTCACTCTAACAAAGAAAATGCTCTTTATTTCAGGATATTATTTTATGTATGTCTATTGGATTTATTCATTAATTAGGTTACCTATATCCTCTATAGTCTTTTATGTGTTCCTTAACTCTTATGTTTCTGTCTGTTTCTCCCTAAAAAGTTTTTTTAAATTATTGGTGCAACATTATACAAAGTATGAATTATGAAAATTAGAGCTTTGGCACTTATTACACTTTCTTTTAGAACCTCCATTTTCTTTTTTTTTAATTTTTATTTTTTTTAGCTAGTGCTAGTCAGCCCCAGTTTCTTCAACTCTTCCTTCTATGAAGATTTTCAGTCCCATTATCTTGAATATTTTCTTCTAATATCATTTTATCTGGCAATGTCCTCCTGAAATGTGATGTTAAAAATGAAGCATTGCAGCGCATAGTGATTCACTCCTCTAATCCCAGCACTTTGGGAGGCCGAAGCAGGAAGATAGCTTGAGCCCAAGAGTTGAAACCAGCCTGGGCAACATAGTGAAACCCTGTCTCTACAAAAACTACAAAAATAAGCTGGGCATGTTGGCATACAGATATGTGGGTAGTAGTCCCAGCAACTTGGAAGGCTGAGGTGGAGGCATCTCTTGATCCCAAGAGGTGGAGGCTGCAGTGAGCCATGAGTAGGCCACTACACTCCAGCTTGGATGACAGAGTAAGGCCCTGTATTTAAAAAAAAAAAAAAAAAAAAGTGTAATCTTATCTGTTATCTGACCAACATGGATCACCATGAAATGAAAATATTGCCTCTCTCAAGGTAGTCACCATACTTCTACTAATTCTGGCTAAGATAGCATATAAGCAGCCAAATTCCTACGTCACATTGAACATGAATTCATTAACTCTCATTACATTATATTGCTGATCCTATTGATATTCATGTCTATATTTCTTTACATATACTAGGTACTTTAAAAATATTTGTTGAATACGAGAATGTAGAAACAAATACACAATGTACAGATTACAAAATTTATACAATTAAGGCCTTCTATAAAGGGCAATATTTATTAATTTTGTGTTTGTAGATAAAAGTTTCATTCCTAATTTACTTCAATTAAGTCAATAAATGTCATTCTTGAAAGTTATGGGTTCATAATTGCAGTCACTTACTGTAATTATGCAACACTTGCTTTGAGAAAAGACAAGCAATTTTGAACTGTGTGGCAAATGATACCTAATGTAATGTTAGCAATTTATAACTCGGTAACTCTTTAACAGTTCAAGAGCTATAATAAATACTTCAAGTGATGCTTTACCAGTACGGAAATAATTGTCTAATTAGTAATGCACCACTACAGAATGACAAGAGCTTTATTAAAAAGAAGTATATACCCAACAATTTGGAGGATAAATTCTGGAGTTTACAGGAAAAGAAAAGTCACATTCTTAATGCATAACTCCTATTGAAAACGACATCAAAATGGTTTTCAAAACATTTTTTTAAGTTTCCAATATGTAGTACTAAAAACATTGTTTCTAAATGTTGATAAAAATATATAGATTTCATTTTTAATGTAATTGTAAAGATTATAAAAACATACAGATAGCCTGGCACAGAGGCTCACACCTCTACTCCCAGCATTTGGGGAGGCCAGGGCAGGCAGATCACCTGAGGGCAGGTGTTCGAGACCAGCCTGGCCAACATGGCCAAACCTCATCTCTACTAAAATATAAAAATTAGCCAGATGTGGTGGTGGGCGCCTGTAATCCCAGCTACTCAGGAGGCTGAAGCAGGAAGAACTGCTTGAACTTGGGAGGCAAAGGTTGCAGTGAGCTGAGATCGTGCCACTGCACTCCATCCTGGGGGATAGATGGAGACTCTGTCTCAAAATAATAATAATAACAAACAAATTATATATATATACACACACACACACACACACACACATACACACACAGACATACAATCTCATTTTACTACTTTCTTGAAGCACATATTGTTAAGGAGAAAGTGATGATCATAATGCATTTTTTGAGTTATGAAAATATAATCTCAATCTTAGGTGCTACTACTGACTGGAGGAACCCACGGATGGAAAGTGCTACAATTTATTTTGTAGGTGCCACTATGATTTATTAATATCAAGCATTCATCATTTTCTGAGATTTTAATATTTGCTTCTTAACTATCTTTCTTCTCGGAAAATGAAGCAGATGAGGGGTTATGTTTTCATCACTATTCTATCCCATCTATGCAGAAGAATACTTGACACTTAGAAGGACTTAAATAATACTGTGGTATGCATACATGAATGCGTAGTCACATCAGCTGACTGTTTTTATCCCTGAGAAATCCTTGTCCAGAGAGACTTTGGGGAATGATTTTGGCTAGGATGGTTGGGAAGGTTCTCTCTGAGAAGGTGATCTTTGAGTAGATACGAATGATGACAAAGTCCTCGCTCTACAAAGACAGGAATCAACAGAATTCCAAGCAGAGAGAAAACTGAATATAAAATCCCTGACTTTGGAATCAATTCAGTGTGCATTATTTTCCCCGTACTGTGGCAAAGACAAATACAAAATTGATTGCATGGCATGGTTCCCAATTTAAAAGAATGTACAGCTTCTTCAGAAGATGAAGTCATATATGAATAAAGCAGATTTGAAAAAAACATTCACAGATATGTGTGGTATATTATGAAATCTCTTTTATAAGTATCTTTATGATCTTAGTAATAAATTATTATTTAATAATAATAAAGGTTTCCAAAGTTTTCAGGTTTCCAAAAATTTCTTATGAATGTGTTTCAGATTGTATCAAATGTATTTCTAAATATTTTGAGATAATAGTATGATTGTATTAATATCATTACGCCCTTAGTTTTCTGAGTAATATTGATTGATTTTTAAATAGGAAGCCATTCTGGAATTCTTGAAATATGGCCTGCTTGGTTATTGATGTAAATTCTGTCGCTGAATTTTGTTGGTTCGTATTTGTTTAGGGTTTTTGCTTCTGAATTAACAAATGAGATTGGCTTGTACTTTCCTTGTATTATCATGACTGATATGGTCTGGCTCTGTGTCCCTACCCAAATCTTTTCTTGAATTGTAATCCTCACATATTGGGAGAGCGACTGCCTCAGAGGTGATTGAATAATGGGGGCCTTTCCCCTGTGTTCTTCTTATGATAGTAAGTGAATTCTCTTGAGATCTGATGGTTTTGTGAGGGGTTTTACCCCACTTCACTCTGCTCTTCTCTCCTTCTTCTCCTTCCTGCCACCGTGTGAAGAAGAATGTGTTTGCTTCCCATTCTGCCATGATTGTAAGTTTCGTGAGGCCTCCCCAGCCATGCTACACTGTGAGTCAGTTAAACCTCTTTCCCTTATAAATTACCCAGTCTCAAGTATGTCTTTATTAGCAGTGTGAGAACAGACTAATACAATAACTGTGCCAAGTTTTGGTATCAAGGTAATGCTGACTTCATTTAAAAAGTTGAGAAATATTTTCTGTCTTCTTATTTACTCTTACAGTTTATGTAAGAGAGATGTTATTCTGTCCTTAAATAGGTGATACAATTTATCAGTGAAGCAATCTGAGCCAGAGTGATAGATGATTAATACTGAGTATATATCAAAAGTCTTAATGGTTAATTTTTTTGTTATGTGAGTTTTGATAGGTTTATTTTTTAGACCTTGTAGATTTTCTTATGTGAGTTTTGATAGGTTTATTTTTTAGACCATTTCATTTAAATTATCAAAATTATTGACCTAGGTTTTTCATAATACATGCTATTTTTTCTCTAAAATTAGATGTGTCTTTGTTTATATATTTTCAAATTTATTATATTGCTTAATTATTACTCTTCCTTTATTAGTCTTCCTTGCTGTTTGAAGTGTTTGTCAGTTGTATTGGTCTTTGCAAAGAACTACCTTCTGACTTAGTTACACCTCTACCTATAGGTTTATTTGCTGCTTTAAAAATATCTGTTTGTTCCCATGTAGCTTTCTATATTTTGCTATTGTCAGACATAATTTGCTGTGATTTTTCTAATTCTTTTAGTACAGTCTTGGATTATCAATGTTCCTGCTTTCTTCTTTTTAACGTACACATGTATGGTTCTACATTTCCTTTCAGTGAAATATAGATGTATCTCTTAACTTTTGATATATCATATTTGCACATTCTCATTTCTATATTTGCTTTAAATCTATAAGTTATAAGAAATGCATATTATGAATTCAAATTATTTGTTAGATTTCTACCTTTTCTTTTGTTAATGATTTCCATCTTAACTTCACTGTATCTGAAACATACTCTACGATTTTATTCACTTGAAATTGTTGTTCCTTGCTTTATGCATCAGCATATGTTCAATTTCAGTAAATTATCTTTGAGCAATTTAAGGAGATCTTTATTCTTCATTTGGTGGGTGCAATGTTGTTTATATGATAATTAGACCATGTTTGTTGACTTAGTTTTTGTTAAACTCTTGTATATGTTTCTAATTTTCAGTCAACTTGTTCTGTTACTAAGAAAATTATTTGAAAATCTCTAAATATAATATTGTATTTATCTTTTTTCTTTTCAGTTCCTGTAAATATTTGAAGTTATACTAATGGATCTTACCATTTCGAATTGCTATATATTCCTGTCATGACAAAAGTTTTTCATAAAATGTCACTCTTTAGCTAACAAGATGTTTCATCTTATCTGCAGCTTAAACATTTTTATTAGATTTCTTTTCTTTGTATTTGCATGACATGTATTTTTCAATTATTCTATTTTAATTTTCTAAGTGTGTTTCTTCTAAGTAGCATATAGTTGCTGTTTCTTAACCAGTCTCATTGGTTTTGCCATTTAATTATGATATTTAGCATAATAAACTATTAGCATTTAATTTGTCTCACTTATCTATGCCTCTGTTTTTCATTACTTGACATCTTTGAATTGATTATTGTTTTCATTCCACATTTTTACATCAATTAGTTTTTTTAATGCAATCTTGCAGCATTTTGAATAACAATTATTCTAGAGATTGCAATGCAGATTCTTGACTTATTCAAGTCCATGGATAATATTTATTGGACTATGCAGGCCATAAAATGTTAACTTCATAATATTCTCAAGCTGCATTTAAGATTTCCTTTTTGTCTTTGTTTTATTGCAGTTTTACTATTATTTACCAAGGTTTAGTATTCTTTCAAAGTTTCTTGCAGACTTTGATGGCTATTAAATGTAAGTGGATTTTTAAATATGCCTATATGAAGTATAATTTATTTACAATATAGTGCATCTATTTAAGTTGTGCAGTTGGAATAGTTATTACTTCAGTACCATGTTGGTTAGAATTGTAGAGAAAAGACGTTCATGTTTTTTTGTCAATCTTAGAGGGAAAGCACTTCTTTTTTTTTTTTTTTTTTTAATCACAGTTTATGATATCACCTGAAGGTTTTTCAATATATGCCACTCATTAGGTTAATGAAGTTCTCTACTACTCCTTAATTTGCTGATTTGTTTTATCAAGAATGTGTGCTGAATTTTTTCAATGCACAAAAGCACTTTTGCTTTTTCTTCATCTATTGAAATGGTCATAGTTTCTTTTATTTTTACCTTTTAATATGATTTTTTTATGTGAATAATTTGGCATGTTTATCCTAGACGTTGTGAATATCAATGATGTAACCAGCAGCCCCTCAGCAATTGGAAACCTGAAGAATAGACAGATGTGGCAGGCACAACCCCCATTGCAGCAGCAGCCTAGGAATGAGTGAGGAGGGTGACTCCAGCACCATCTTGGTGCCATTCACTTCTCATGACCTTGGGAAGAGTACTTTTATATTGCTCTGGGTTCCATTACATAGTTTCAAAGTCTGTTTTTGTTTAGGTTGAAAATTAACTTGGTAATGCTCAAACTGGAAATTTGCCACATCTGAAGTGTGTAGCAGTTTGGATCACAGTTTAGAATGCTTTTCATCTACCCTGCATATGAGCAGTTCATAAGTCAGGGAGATACAATGGCAAAGATTATACACTAAACTGGGCATGCACTCTCTCTGACTTCTTCCTGGGGCTCCCTCTGTGCTGTCCTGTGACCCTATGTCTAAGTCTCCTTCTTTTGAATCCCCTAGCCTAGAAGATGGCAGAGTTTAGCCAGGAAATGCAAAGCTCACACCGCATTGGGTACTTCTAGCAAAGTTCTCCTGCTGTAGTTCACTGAGACAGTTGTTTTTATATTTTAGACTAAATGGTTATATATTTGGATGATTTATTTATTAAAAGCCTAATCTTTCATACCAAAAGTGAATTTGAGTTTGGACAGATTTTGAAGGGCTTCATAGGGCTTGGTGAAATTTTGACTTGATGTATTTCATTAATTTTGGAAAATTCTATACTGTTATCTCTGAAATACTTATTCACTCCATTTTCTTTTTTTTTTTTTTTTTTTTTTTTTGAGACGGAGTCTCGCTCTGTCACCCAGGCTGGGGTTGCAGTGAGCTGAGATCGGGCCCTTGAAGTTCAGCCTCCCGGGTTCACGCCATTCTCCTGCCTCAGCCTCCCGAGTAGCTGGGACTACAGGCGCCTGCGACCTCGCCCGGCTAAGTTTTTGTATTTTTAGTAGAGACGAGGTTTCACTGTGTTAGCCAGGATGGTCTCGATCTCCTGACCTCGTGATCCGCCCGTCTCGGCCTCCCAAAGTGCTGGGATTACAGGCTTGAGCCACCGCGCCCGGCCTCCATTTTCTTAATTTTCCTATTCTGTGACTTTAAATACACTTTATATTTGGCCTTTTAGCTGTACGCTATGTGTAGAATGACAATGTATCTTGGTTTTACTGACCAAAGTTTATAAATATTTATTGAACTAATTTGGTGACCAAATTTTACTCTCAAACCTTCCAGTTTAGAAATTAATTGTGGCTGTGCACCACATAATGACATTTCTGTCAAGAACAGATCATGTATACGCTAGTAGTGTCATAAGATTATAATTCCCTATTATAATATTTAGTTCAGTAACATTCCATACAGCTTTGTAGTCTAGGAGCAATAGTCTATACTACATAGTCTAGCTGTGTATTAGGCTATACCACCTAGGTTTGTGTAAGTACACTCTATGATGTTCTCACAGTGAAGTAATCACCTAAAGACAAATTTCTCAGATCATATTCTTGTCATCAAATAGCATGACTATATATTATCATCTTATCCATATGCTTATGTTAAACTTTTGTGTGTTTTTTTTTTTTTTTTTTTTTTTTTGGTCTTTTCAAATATCAGTCTCAATATTCACTTGAGATCTATTTCCCTGTTCACCAACTTTCTTTACCTGTAACTAATTTATTATTAAACACACTGACTGAATTCTTAAGTTGGGTTACAGCATTTTTTCCATTTGTATTCCTCAAGAATTTTTATATATTTCTTAAAATATTTTCTCCATCTCAATTTCTGTAATCATTTATATTATTTTCTCTCAATTTCTCCCATTACCCAGGTCCTCTCTAGGTCTCCTTTTATTATCTATTATTCCTCTTGCTTTTCAGTGCTGTAGCATTGCCTCCCTAAATGTCTTATCTTTAATTGGACACTAGATATTATACATAAATTATAAGAATGATTTAAGATAGTGACATTTTCTTCATAAAAGAGTACTTATATCTACCTTTGATAAGTGACTGTGCTATGGACACTATCAATCTCAGAACACCTTAATCCAATCAGTTTGAGATTTTTCAAACCTGAGTTTATCCTTGTGAGAACCCATCTATTTGTAGTTGATCCTTACTTCAAAGGTTTATCGTCCTAGGACTCTCCACCCAAAGACTGGGCAATTCTCCAAGGACACACTTCTTTGGAAAATCCCTCAACCCCAAATTTTGAGTCCATGAAGTATTTTGAGTTTGCAAAGGAAATTTAAAGAAACTTTCTGGATATCTCAGGACTGAAAAATTAACTTGAAACAATTTAAGAAACTTTCTTTATTAATTCAGGAAATGTTTAAAATTCTCTACAATATGGTACATAGTTTCGAATTATTAAGCATCTCTATGTAAAGTAATTGAAATACACCGACTTTTGGTAATAAGTTGAAGGTGAGAGACATTGGACTCACACAGCTGGCTTCATGAAATTTTTAAGGTAAAGTTACCTAATCTGTATAGTTGATCAAAAAGACTATCATGATTCTTTATATCTAATTGTAGGAAAATGAGACTAGAATTTGCTTAAGTTATGTCTTCCACATGACTGACAGGAACATATGCTAATAAATATGTCATTACTCCTTCCAATTTAAATAAAGGAAAAGAAAGCAAGGAATCTTACTTATTCTGGTGCCTTCTTATTAAAAAAAAAAAAAAAAAAAAAACCCTCAAGGAAAAAATACTGTTCTAAGAAGTTGAGTTTGTGATTTTAAGATTTTTGCAAACTTGATGCTTTTAGTATGAACCACAGAATCTTTTTTCATATCATTTATACATGGACCATGTGATCCATGTAATTATTTTATTTTCATGTGTTCCATAAGCAAACCTATCAACCAGATTTTAAAGTAGGCCCACTGTTCCCCAGTAAAATGTTCAAACATCCCATGGGTGACACTACACAAACATCAATCACAGAAATCTAGTTCTGATGTCCCAAAACATTGTTGTCAACATGTAGAAAAGAAGAAACAAAACTGATTATAAGAGCCAAATGAGGATGACTTCTCAACTCCTCTAGTGAATTTCATTATTTACAAATTTCACTGGACAGTTATTGAATGATCAACCACATAAAGCTTTTGTTCCATTGGAGGAAGCTGTATAATTCTGCTGATCTTGTGGAAAATTTTCTGATGCCAGACATTGTTACACCAAAAGCAGGATGACTTTGATGGGCGTTTTGTGGCTATATTTGAATTAGAAGAGTTATTGAAGCCCATATTCTATATTACTAACATTATCAAGTTAGAGTGAAGAAAGTTACCACCCTGTTTATTTTTTACATCATAGCTTAGAAGATAGTATCAATTCTTTCAAAACCCCGACAAAATCAGTTACTGAATTACATATGCCATAAAATGTCATTTAAAACTGAAATTGTCAGAGAATGAAGGGGAGAAATAAGAGACTGAAAACCAAAACTTTGCACTGAGAAGAAATACATCAGGTATTTGATATAGTGTTATCTCACTTAATTTCATAATCACCATGTAAAGTAAACATGAGTGTACCATTTCATATATGAATAACTGGAGGTTTATAACAGTAAAATGAGATAACAGTGGAATACCTAGTATAACTAGTGGAAAATCCTAAGATTTTAACTCAGGTCTGAATGACTTAAAGCTATGAGAGTTTCTATTCCAAATAGCTCTGCTTCACTGAATGATCTGTTTCAGCATTGATATAAATAATCCATGTAAAACATATTTTCAAATTATTTGCATTCAGTAGAATATGAACATACTGATTATTCCAAATTCATACTGATAATTCAATAGGCAATTTAGGATTTGACAGAACCTCAGGTTCATCTTTCAAGCAGAAATAATTAAGGCCCATACATACATGTAGGAAAATTCTGACAAAGCTTTCTAATTATGTGGCTTCTATTTAACAGGATTCTTTTTTACTTAGAAATGAATATCACTGTAAACCTTATTTTGAATAATATTACAAATGCTCCATGGCTATGGGCACAAAGACTCGAGGCAATAACCCATACATAGTCCAAAGAAATATCATTGAAACAATGCAATTGATTGACTAGAAAATATTGAAAGTCTCCTGTTATTCCCACTCAGATCTAATCATACTGAGAACCAGTGAATGTGAGATGCTCTCTGGACTGATGGACGTGAATGTAGCAGTGAAATTCACTTATATCACTATTATTTGGTAAATTAAAACTTTTCACACATCTTCAGATTGTATACATTTTGTTTAACATTAGTTCAGGTTGTATTTGTTAAAATTATTAGTTTTTCTGGTCCTGTCATTATATATATAAGAAAGAAAGAGAAAATGATTTTAAAATATTTTTCTTAACTGAAATAACCTGATGATAAAATTGTTGCTTTGTCTAGGGTCAATACACAGTCTTTTAGTGAGACTAAAAAGTTAACCCCATGTTCTGTTTTCAACAAATGAGTAGCCAGAGTCTCTATTGACTGAACAAGGGGTGCTATGGCTTTGGTTGATTCATATCAGCTGGTGCCTGGTAGATGTCATCATTAGACCATGCTGACCATCATCAGACCATGCTGCCTCTATATCCCTAGTGGGGGGGAATTTCTAGTTATTCTTTTGAAGGTATCTATACAGTTCATGTATTTGTATATTTACTCAACTAATATCGAGAGTTTATTGTGTAAACTCTGAGACATGAAGACTGAGAGAAAATAAATCCAACAATCAAGGGAAATTCCAAGTTAAAATTTTAAAAGCCAACTCATCTTATTTTTTTCCCCAGATAACCCCATGGCTTATCTAGAAGCACACTGATATAGCTTTATCTACTTTCAACACACTTTACCCAGTTGTACCTAGGCCAATCACCACTCTTTATGAAAATAAGCAAAAGTAGTTATAGAGATACACAGACTGTACACAAAGTAGCCTATATGCTGTTTGTGCTTCTAGCCAGTACGGGAGTTTCATTGTAAATACAACCAGTTCTGCAATTAAATCTCGTATGTTCTTTGGAATCACTATGTTAAACAAAATCAAACCAACCATGGAAAATTTGGTCACGAACAACACTTGAAAACTTCAACAGTAACACATTTAAGAAATGATAGCAACCAAAAAAAGTAGCAAAATTTTACATGTTACATGGTTAAGAAATACATAAATCCTGCAATTAATATGGCATTTTATTTGAAAAGAAAATGTGCTTATCAGGAGGTGGTGGAAGTGTTACCTGAAAGTTACATACCACATGTGTACATGTGTGGCTCATCACACATGCTGTGATGAACTAAGGAATGTGTTACATGTGTGTAGTTTGTGTATCCTACCAGGTTTAGTTCACCTGGGGACAGTTTCCCGTATTCACTTAGAGTTTCTCAGGGATGAAATTTCCCATAAATGAATGCAAAATTAATGTTACACTCAAATTGTTCCCTAGCATATCATATACATTGGAATAAATTTGCTTCTTCTAAACAAGCATCATAGAATAACTGACCATATTAGAACTTGGTGACTGAGCCATATTCTGATTAGAACCAAGAAGTCGAGAAATATACTGATAAATTTGCACATAGGGCTCTTATATTGCCAGCAATTTACTTCAAAATCTTTCTGAATAGGCAAAATGACAAGTAAGTGTAAATTTGTTTTCATCTACACCCTATCGGTAATTACTAATCTGAGGAACTTCAGTCAGAAATAGCTCTTCAGGGGTGCTTGATTTTCGTTTGAAATATTGAAGTATTAAACCCATATACAGAGATGCTACTGTTTCAATTACCTTTATCTCTGATCCAGCTTCCAACAGAACCTTTGTTCTGATACTGGTATCAGAGATTATATTCACTGGTAGGATGAAATTAAAATATGTGAAACAGCAATAACTATTATACAGGTACTTCCTTATTTGTATGAAGAAGGTATAGCATTTAAAGTTTACTGGTCTGATAGATCCTCTGTCCAGAAAAGTTAAAGGCAGATTATATGACCTCATTCATAAACCAAATTTTTTTTTTTTTTTACTTTTCTTTCTTTTTTTTTTTAATTTTTATTATTATACTTTAAGTTCTAGGGTATATGTGCATAACGTGCAGGTTTGTTACATATGTATACTTGTGCCATGTTGCTGTGCTGCACCCATCAACTCATCAGCACCCATCAACTCGTCATTTACACCAGGTATAACTCCCAATGCAATCCCTCCCGCCTCCCCCCTCCCCATGATAGGCCCCGGTGTGTGATGTTCCCCTTCCTCGAGTCCAAGTGATCTCATTGTTCAGTTCCCACCTATGAGTGAGAACATGCGGTGTTTGGTTTTCTGTTCTTGTGATAGTTTGCTAAGAATGATGGGAATACTATGCAGCCATAAAAAGGGATGAGTTTGTGTCCTTTGTAGGGACATGGATGCAGCTGGAAACCATCATTCATAAACCAAATTTTGTTAGAATATTGTCACACATATCTTGATGATGCTTTAAGAAAGATACAATCAAAAATTCCTAAAAGTTTAGCAAGCTGGGGCTTCTTAAAAGTTTGTGTTCTCCATGCACACGTATGTTTATTGCGGCACTATTCACAATAGCAAAGACTTGGAATCAACCCAAATGTCCATCAGTGACAGATTGGATTAAGAAAATGTGGCACATATACACCATGGAATGCTATGCAGCCATAAAAAATGATGAGTTTGTGTCATTTGTAGGGACATGGATGCAGCTGGAAACCATCATTCTTAGCAAACTATCACAAGAACAGAAAACCAAACACCGCATGTTCTCACTCATAGGTGGGAACTGAACAATGAGATCACTTGGACTCAGGAAGGGGAACATCACACACCGGGGCCTATCATGGGGAGGGGGGAGGGGGGAGGGATTGCATTGGGAGTTATACCTGATGTAAATGACGAGTTGATGGGTGCAGCACAGCAACATGGCACAAGTATACATATGTAACAAACCTGCACGTTATGCACATGTACCCTACAACTTAAAGTATAATAATAATAAATTAATTAAAAAAAAAAGTTTGTGTTCTCTATTTAAGTGTTTATTTGTTGTATATGGTAGAATGAATTTGAGATTTGCATTTATTCCTACTTGGTAGTAAGTTTAGGAGTTAACAGCATAAGCATCCACACATATATAATATGGGAGATCTATCTATATTCAGTAAAACAAAAAAATCACACAATAATATTAAATGACCAAACTGACCAAAGTTTGGTTGAGTTTATAGTAGTTATTTTGTAAGAATTGATTGTTCAACCTGTTTCCAAGCTGTAGTTCTTTTATTCTCCATCTTAACATTTTCCCTAAATTGTCTAATAAACTGGATAAAAATGTAGATCACATCTTTATTCATAGTTTTATTTGCAAAACACTGGCATGACCTTTCCAAGCCCTTTTGTATCCACAATACCATTTTATCACTTTAGCACTTTAACGGTGCTTTAGGATAGGGAACATCTCCATTTTACACACCAGGAGACTTTGGAAACATTGGGATGTCCAGTGACTTGCTTAATGTTACTTAATTAGTCTGAGGTAGAATAAGAACCATTCATGGCTAATAGTTCCTTGTCCCATCCACTCATGTTTTTGATGCAGCTTTAGAATTTGGGTTCATTCTGTAAAAAAGAAAAGTTAGTTTTAGATAGAAAATTAGGATTTCTGACGTTTCCACTTTTGTTTAAATGTTATGTTTCTATTTGTATTTTGTAGAGAGCAAGGTCCATTATTATTACTCTAACAACCAAGAAAAATTAAGATCTGTCCTTGAATGGCCAATTCAGGTCAAAACGACAGGGCATGGATGAGCCTATCATGTAATCACAAGATTCTTTGTCTAAACCCCCTGGAGACTGTCTTAATGGAATCCCTCTTTCCATATTTTCACCACACTGCTTAGTCATTTAGCTGAGGCATAGTGAAGTGAACAAGTGAGTTTTCAGCCCTGATCCTATATTTCTCACACAATCACACATTTATTCCTAGGAAATAATCTACCCCCTGGGAATCTCCCACTGATTGTAAAGTGATTTTCTTACGCTGCGTTTTCTGTAAACCTAATACAATGCCCTAAGTTTATGAGTTAGTATAGAAATACAAATGACACCTGTGGAACCACATTCCCTTCTCTGAAATGTGCAGAAATTAATTGTATTTAGTAGATCCAAAATTATAGCTGCTCGGGGCAGATAAAATATGAGAGTGAGTAGAATGACATTTTTGCAACAGTGCCTTAAGGCTGAGTTGAAAACACTCTTGGGGATAAAATTCTCGATCATTCATGCACATACGCAGTAAATTACCCTTGAAGTAAATTACAGCAAAGTGTTGTACAATGGTGAAATTATTGATTTAGTTTGGCTTTTATCCTGAGTTAGATGTGGAAGATCAATTGTTAATATTGTCCTGATCATTTCTAGCAGTGCCCAGAGGCATATGAGCAATGGCATGGTGTATGGATGGAAACGTAAATAAAGAAAAACAAATTCAAGAAGATCGTTCTTTACTTCAATTTGTTTTTCCTTTGGAATTTACCCTTTGTCCTAGTGGAATTGTTATGCGTTTCCATTTGCACAGCAAGGACACTGTACTAAAAAAAAAGTCTCTTTCAAGAAATGTTAAATAATATTTACAACTAAAGTTCATCTGAAGTTCATTTGTTTGTGGCAACAATTATTTCAATATAAACAAGACAATTTACTAAATCTGTTTCCCAAATGTTACATATTGTGTGAAGAAATAACAACTAAAGGTTCCCTGCCCAAGTTCTCTTATCTGTTTCTCTCACTTCTTATTAGCCATTTGTGAAAATTTTAGCAGTTGTAAGATAAAGATTCATTTATTTTTATTTTTATCTCTCATACTATTTATCAATTCATTTTGAATTACAAAGAACATGGTAGTGTGTAAGGAAAAATATATAAAGCAAAGAAAAGCTAGAAATCAAGAAATTAAATATAAAGACAGACTCCTGAGGATAAGGTGAGTCCATTTATGTTTCAAGCAGTTGACCTGCCCCTTCCCTACTTTGGTGGTTTTCAAAAACAACTGACTACTCTGAATCAATGTAACAGTTGGTATCAAATATGTAATCTGCATGCTTTGCCCTTGGGCGGTGCTCACAGTAGGTAATATGTTCCTTTATGCACCCAAGAAAACATTTCTGTTGGGCACATGCTGTACGAGATATTGCTCGAGATGCTGGGATCAGCAACGAGTAAAGTAAGTCAGGCTCCTGCCTTCATGAAAATTATATCCTAGTGAGAGCATTAGAATATCACAACTATATCTCAGTTTTTAAATAAAGGCTATACAATCCCAAGTGATAACTGGTGCTCTGAAAAAAAAAATTACAGCAGAATAAGTACTGAGGGTTAGGAGCTATTATTTTACATAGCGTGTTCAGATCTTCCCTTAGGATGTGATGTTTTAGCAGGCTGAATGAAATAATGAAGCAAGTCAAAACAATAGTTCTGTAAAGAGCTATTAAAAAGCCTTTCATCACTCCAAAAATAACATATGGGAAAGCAATCTAATATCTAAGAGCTAGAATTTGCCTCACTCGCTAGGATTTCTGCTATTTTGATGTTGATAGTATCTTTCTTTTTGAAGCCAAAATACATCATTTTAATGAAATAAGCACAGCAATAACCGGTTCCTACTCTGTATCCTCTTAACCAGATTGCTAACTTGTAAATAAATAAAATATGGAGAAATCACACCCATTGTAGTCACTTGTATCTTTCAAGTACTTGTTAGAAGCTAAATGAATGCACACTAAATGAATTAGAGGTATCTGGAAAGTGGCTGGTTTGGTACAATCAAGAATATGGATTTTATTAAGATGGCAAGTGACTTTATACTTATTGGACCTAATTAATTCCATTTATAAGGATAGTAAAACAAATCTTCGCTCATTGAAGGAATCATTTTTTACTTAATTGGTAATAAAATGATAGCTTCATATATTTAAAGGTTATTAAACTGTATTATTCCCCCTAATGAATATATTCATAACAGAGAAAAAGAACACTGAATATGTTCACATAGTAACATAAATCTGTTAACCTTTAAATGTTTAAAATTTTATTCCTTGTCATCTTATTACTAAATTTTTAAAACTTGAACAACTATAATCCATAATCATCTTAATATTACATCAAAATCTGAATGTAAAATGTGTAGTAGCACAGTGATTTCCATGGTAACATTCAACCTTGTCCTAAACACTTCAAGAGATAACAGCTTTATAAGGTAGTGGAATCCAAATGTAAAATTCTCCAGTAATTAGTAATAACAATCAAAGAAATTAAAGGAAATTGTGGGAAAAGCAAAGCGCCTTTTTGAAGAAGCAAAGCTATCTAATATTGTTTTATTTGGACACAAATCCTTTATGAAAAATAAATCTGTATTAGTGCATAGCATTGTAAATGGCAGTCAATGTTTCATTTAGGAAACAATACCTTAACTTTCAAGTATAATAGACACTGAAGAGCAGTAGATGCCTAGACCAATGTGAGCTGGATTAAAACAAGATCTCCACCGGGTACGGTGGCTCACGCCTGTAATCCCAGCACTTTAGGAGGCGGAGGCGGGCGGTGCATGAGGTCAGGAGATCAAGAACATTCTGGCCAACATGGTGAAACCCCGTCTCTGCTAAAAATAGAAAAATTAGCTGGGCGCGGTGGCGGGCGCCTGTAGTCCCAGCTACTCTGGAGGCTGAGGCAAGAGAATCGCTAGAACCGGGAAGACGGAGATTGCAGTGCGCCAAGATCACACCACTGCACTCCAGCGCGGTGACAGAGCCAGACAACGTCTAAAAAAAAAAAAAAACCCAAAACCAAAACCAAAACAAAACAAAACAGAAAACAAACAAGATCTCTCAGAATGCTTGCACACATGAGGTAGATAACAAACTATTCTAACTATTCTTTAAAGAGATGAGATAATTAAATTTTCAAAAGTAATTTTTCTTGGAATTAAACTACATAGTAACATTTATTTGATTTTCTTCTATAGAATATTATGATACCTTCATATGTTTTCCATTAAAAAATTAATTAAAAATTATTCATCTTTCTTTAAAATATTTTACCTTACAATACATGTTCCAATATTAATGATTTGCTGTCCTCTAATCATTGCTATTGTATTTAAATTTTCAGAAATTTGCCTTGGATTCAGATATTTCCTCTGCCAATATTTGTTTATTTGGGTTTTTAAGGCAATATGTGTATGAACATATTATTATCTATGTCCATAGATCTGTTGATTATAACTATTTTGACAAGGGGTTAGGGAAGAAGTAGGGCATAAACTTTTAGTATTCTATAGGCAACTTAATTATTTTAATGATTTTTTAAATGATCAAATTTTCAACTCATTATGTTTACGTTATGACCACACATAAATCAGTAGAAGATTTCCAACTTAGTCTTTATTTCCTAATGAATATATATTTGGTAGCCAAGTTCTAATGTGGAATATATATAAGTGAAATAATCAAAGGGATGAAATCATCATGTTTCCCTTAGTACATGTTATCTAGGAGGCACAATTTAGTAATACAATTTATTAAGAATCTCAAAACCACAGAATACGTTCATCTCAAGTTTGTGCAGAAAATGCACTTGGGGACCAATAGTGAACCTCAAAATAGCTAATGTGCTTTAGTTTTTAGTCTATTTTTGCTGCAGTCCCCCTTTTCTTACAACCTTGCTGCTCATAGTGTGGTTCAGGAAACAGCAGCATTGACAGGCCATGTGAGACCTTGCTATAATTGCAGAATCTTCAGGCCACACTAAAGACCAGATTCAAAATCTGTACTTTCACAAGCTCCCTAAATGATTTGAGGACATATTATATTATAAACAAGTCTAGATCATCCTTGGGATATTCATTTACAAATAAGCAATCCACACTCTTTACATAGCCTATTGTGGTAAGAACATGTAACATGAGATCTACCTTCTTGACAAATTTTAAGTGTACAATACATTATTATTAAACATAGGCACAATGTTGTACAGCAGATCTCTAGAAGGTATTCATCTTGCACAACTGAAATATTAAAGCTGTCAAATAATAACTCCTCATTTCCTCCTCCCCACTAACTTCTGCCCTAATAGATTAAACAATGTAAAACAATGTCCACAAAGCTGTGAGTTACCTGATTCCTTTCCTCTCTGTAAAATAGGCCATTGAGTTTGCAAAAGCAGTTCAGTAACAATCGCTAGGTCTATAATTCTGATGCCTCTGATGGTGTACCAAAACATAAGATTATATTAGCAAAATACATAGGCTTTCTAGAGAGAAAAGAAATAATCCAAAATTTGGGTGTTTTGTGTATTTTTAAATCAGCAGAAGATTTCCAACTTTGCCTTTATTCCTAACGGATATATATTTGGTAGCCAAGTTATAATGTGGAATATATATAAGTGAAATAATCAATGGGATGAAATCATCATGTTTCCCTTAGTATATGTTATTTAGGAGGCACAGTAAGTATTTTAAATATTACAGGAAGTATTTAAAAATACAGGAAGGAAGTATTTTCAAATACTTATAGGAAGGAAATATTTTAAAATACTTACAGGAAGGAAGTATTTTAAATATTAACTGGCAATGTTATAAAAACCAGGTAATTAATATATTTATCAGTAGAATAACATCATTAGTAGTCATTATCATAATATATTTTCATACATTTTGAAATATGAATGATTATTAATTTATCTTGTGCTTTTCATGCACCACAGTTTTAAGCGCTTTTACATATATTATAGGTACCTAATGAAGGAGGTACCATTATTGTCTCTGTTTATGTATAAGGGAGCTAAGGCTAAGAAAAATTAAGCAGATTTCCCATAGAAACACAGTTAGGAAATAGTGGGCAAGGTTTCAAACTGGGTAGCCTACCTTTAGGTCAGGATAATATAAAGTATAATATAAAAAGTTATACCCTAGAAGAGTTATATAACATAAAATTTCAGTTTATTTTATTCTGTAATGTAATTTTGTTCCTTGGGTTCAGGAAGGTTCTAACAAACAGAAGTCCTTGGACCAGATATAGGCAGGCAGTTATCAAAAATCAACATGTGTGGAATGACAGAGGCAAACAAGATAAAAAGCAGTGGAGAAGTGGCAAGTGGGTAGAGCTGAGTCAGAGGATGGGAGAAGAACACCCATGATGAAAGGTGTGGGGTTTATGAAGTCATGTGGTTTAAGGGCTAAAATTGTAAATCGTAGGCATTCAGTAAGTGCTGTTTTCCTTTTATGTAATGCCTAGAGCTCACTTGGGAGAGGGTGGCTCCATCAGGGGGCTGAATCAGACCAAATGTTTTGGGATTTACTTTGAAGTTAATTAACCAGATCATTCAAAGTATTTTCCTTGGAACAAAAGAATTTTGGCTCTCAGTTTTGGCTCACTTTTAGCTCACTCTTGAGACTAAAGGACAGTCTCAATTTGAAAAATTCTTACAAACAGTTCAAGTCTCAACTTTAACTATAAAAATATCACTTGCCATATGGAAATTTACAATTGCTTCCTTAGCACTCCAGTTTTTATCCAAAAGCCCCTAGCTACTAACCAAGCATCTAAACCCTTCTTCCCCAACTCCAACCACTTTTTAAGAGGAAATAGCAGACTGGTCCTAGAATTCCTGCATTGTCCAAAGTTTCACTCTTTCATTAGAAGAGATAATAAATCAAAAAACGTATTTTTGCAATAATCATCAGAACATTACCTTTGTCTTGTAGAAAACAGAATCAAGGCTCTGAGTAGATAACACTTTGCCTCAATCACAAAATAGAAAGGAGTAAAATAAAAAATAAACTGAGATCTAACTGCAAAGCTCTTTTTCTAAACACCGTATTTTGCTACCTTCACCAAACAGCAGTATAAATTACTTTCTTTTTTACTATTAGGAGGAGACACCATCTTTATACCTCTCATGTTTCCTACCTTCAAGTCATCAATTGTGTAAAATTTATACACTGAAGAATAATAACTTTGATCCATAAAACAAGAAACTCCACGCATGAGTCTTAAGGAAATTAAATAATTGTTTATTTACAGTTCCCTCAATTTAAAAAAAATTGCATTAGGATTTTTAGTTTCAGTTCAGATGGAGTAACAGAGATCAGACTTATCTTGCAACCTGGAATAGCCAAAAGGAAACAAACATAGTATATAATATAATTGTTTTTAAGTCATTAGCCAACAAAAGATAATGATCCCTGAAATTTGAGAAGTGTATTAGCTTCCCATTACTGCTTTAATAAATTACTCCAAATGTTATAGCTTAAAACAACACAAATTTATTCTTTTATAGTTCTTGAGGTGAGAAGTTCAGAACCACCATCAATGAATGAAAATCAAGTACTCTACCAAAAAAGTAAGGATTTGCTTGATTTTTGTGTTTGCTTTGTTTTCCTTTGTTTTGTCTGAGAAGGCAGGTGGTGGAAAGAGATAGAAATGGAAATGTATGGCTCTAAGATCTGTATATAATCTGAGTAGTATAATATTATTTGACTGTGTGATAAGTTAAGATATGTACTAGGAACCCTAAATCACCTGCTTAAATAATACAACCAAAAAGGATTTGAAATTTTTAAAAATATCACATATTTTGTACCACACTCTTTATTTTCTTAACTTTTGTTTTAAGGTCAGGGATACATGTGTAGGTTTGCTACATAGGTGAACTTGTGTTATGGTAGTTTGTTGTATAGATTATTTCATCACCTAGGTGTTAAGCTTATTAATTATTGTTTCTGATCCTTTTCCCTCCTTCCACCCTGCACACTCGGATAAGCCGCAGTGTGTGCTGTTCCCCTCTATGTGTCCATGTGTTCTCACCGTTTAGCTCCCACTTACGAGTGAGAACATACAGTATTTGGTTTTCTGTTCCATGTTAGTTTGCCAAGGATCATGACCTCCAGCTCTATCCATGTCCATGCAATGGACATGATCTCATTCTTTTTTATGGATGCATAGTAGTTCATGGTGTATATGTGCCACATTTTCTTTATCAAGTCTATCATTGATGGACATTTAGGTTGATTCCATGTCTTTGCTATTGTGAATAGGGCTGCAATGGACATATGTGTCCCTGGGTCTTTATAATAGATTGATTCATATTCTTTTGGGTATATACTCCACTGTGTTGAATGATTTCTGTCTCTATGTCTTTGAGGAATCACCACACTGTCTTCTACAATAGCTGAACTAATTTACACTCCCACCAACAGCGTATAAGCATTCCTTTTTCTCCACATCACCACCAGCATCAGTTTTTTTTTTTTCTTTTTACTTTTTAATAACAGCATTCTGACTGGTGTTAGATAATATCTTATTGTGATTTTGATTTGCATTTCTGTAATGATCAGTGATGTTGAGCTCGTTTTCATACAATCATTGGCCACATGTATTTTCTGTATTATTCTGTTCTCACAATGCTATAAAGATACTACTTGAGACTGGGTAATTTATGAAGAAAGAAGGTTTACTTAACTCGCAATTCTGCATAGCTGGGGAGGTGTCAGGAACCTTACAATCATGGCAGAAGGCAAACGAGAAACAAGCACCATCTTCACAAGGCAGCAGGAAAAAGAGAGACAGAGCGGGGGGGAGAGAGAGAGAGAGAGAGACAGAGAGAGAGGGAAATTCCACTTCCAAGCCATCATATCTCACAAGAGCTGTCCCACCATCACGAGAGCAGCATGAGGGAAACTATCCCTATGATCCAACCACCTCCCACTAGGTCGCTCTCTCAACATATGGGATTATAATTTGAGATGAGATTTGACCGGGAACAGAGAGCCAAACCACATCAACATCTTCTTTTAAAAAGTGTCTTATAATGCCCTTTGCCTAATTTTTTATGCAGTTGTTCTTTTACTTGTAAAGTTGTTTAAATTTCTTACAGATGCTGGATATTAGACCTTTGTCAGATGTATAGTTTGCAAAAATTTTCTCCCATTATTTAGTTTGTCTGTTTATTCTGTTAGTTTCTTTTTCTGTGCAGAAGCTCTTTAGTTAAGTTAGATCCCATTTGTCAAATTTTGATTTCATTGATATTGCTTTTGGCACCTTCATCATGAATTCTTTGACTGTGCCTATCTCCTGAATGGTGTTACTTAGGTTGTCTTCCAGGGCTTTTATTCTTTTGGGTCTTACATTTAAGTCTTTAATCCATCTTGAATTAATTTATACATATGGTGTAAGGAAGGGATCTATTTTCAATCTTCTGTATATGGCTAGCCAATGATTCCAGCACCATTTATTGAATAGGGAATCCCTTCCCCATTGCTTGTTTTTCTCAGGTTTGTGAAAGATTAGATAGTTGTAGGTATGTTGTCTTATTTCTGGGTTCTCTATTTTGTACCATGGGTCTATGTGTCTGGTTTTGTGCCAGTACCATGCTGTCTTGGTTACTATAGCCCTGTAGTATAGTTTTAAGTCAAGTAGCCTGATGCCTCCAGCTGTGTTCTTTTTGCTTAGGATTCCCTTGGCTATTTGGGCTCTGTTTGGTTTCCATATGAATTTTAAAACAATTTTCTGCTTTAGGCAGTATGGCCATTTTAACCGTATTGATTCTTCCTATCCATGAGCATGGAATGTGTTTCCATTTGTTTCTGTCATATCTGATTAAGCAGTGTTCTGTAGTTCTCCTTATAGAGATCTTTCACTTCCCTAGTAATCTGTATTCCTATTTTATTCTTTTTGTGGCAGTTGTGAATTGGAGTTCATTCCTGATTTGTTTCTCAGCTTGACTGTTGCTAGTGTATAGGAATGCTAGTGACTTTTGCACCATGATGTTGTATCCTGAGACTTTGCTGAAGTTATTTCTCAGCTTAAGAAGCTTTTGGGATGAGATTATGGGGTTTTCTAAATATGGCATAATGTAATCTGCAAATAGGGATGTTTGACTTCTTCTCTTCCTATTTGTATGCCCTTTACAAATATACCATTTTTATCAGAATCAAAAATAATGAAATACTTAGGCATAAACCTGACTAAATCAGTAATGTGACTATGAGAAAACATGGTAGACATAAACTAGAGACTCCCATAAATGAAGACATATAGTTCAGAAGATTTAAAATTGTTAAGATATCAATTTTCCCCTACGTAATCCCAATTAAAATCACTGCAGGATTTTTTTTCAGAAATTGACAAACTGATTCTAATAGTCACATGGAAACGCAAAGTACCTACAAAAGTCAAAAATCTTGCCAAAAGAAAAAAATTGATGGACTATCACTATCTAGTTTCAATATTTATTATAAAACTATAGTAATTACAAAGTTGTGACTTGGGCATAAAGATAGACAGATTTAAAAATGAAACAGAATAGAGTTCAGAAATAGACCCAAATGCATATGGACAGTTGATTTTTGACAACACTTAAAAGGAAATTCAGTGGGAAATTATACATCTTTGCTACAAACAGTACTAGAACAATTAAATATCCATATAAACATAAAAAAATTTGATTAATGTCTCATAGCATAAATTAAATTTAACACAGAAGAAATCACAGATATAATTGTGAAATCTAAATCTATACAATATCTAGAAAACATAAAAGCAAATTATTATCATTGAAGTTTGGCAAAAAAAATTTAAATATGAAACACAAAAAATTTTAGGACATAATGGAAATGATTTCCAACAATCTTAAAATCCTGTAGACATAAAAGAGTTACTTCAAGGGTGGGCTGAAACCTGTGGTATAAGCCTTGAATGCCATTTTGGTAGTATAGTTCAAACAAATTGGGAAAAACAACCTCTTCAGCAAAAACCTTACATATCTTAAATGTGATTTTATACCACTTGAGTCAAATTCACATCTCTTATTTAAGCGGTATGACTTATAGTGCTAAACACAATATTTAATATACAGTAAGAATGCAATAAACAGGGCTTTGAAGATTGGCATTGTTTATTACTGCAGCATGACCTAGCCCATTCTGACTGATGATCATAGCAACATGATAACAAAGAGCACTCTGAATAATGTCTTTACCTTAGTACAAAGTGTTAAAAGGTATGGCAGATATGTTTTATTCTTTAATCAGGGAACTCAAATGTTACTCAAGTGTATTCAGTTTATGAAAATGCATTGATCTGAATACTTATGGGTAATTTCCCATATATGTGTGTCTAGACAGATACAGATATACAACACAAACATGTATACATATTATATATTTGTATAAATATTATGCAAATACATAATTATTTGTGCATACATTGTGTTGATATATATAATATGTGTATACAGACAATACAAATCTTTAATACTAAAAGTTTCTTTTAAAATGATGGAATGGAGAAATTTAAACCATGTGGGGGGTTTTCTTTTGGAAGTTGGATATGTTCACTAAGTAAATGGCCATACTGAGAGCAGAAGGCATTTCAAATGATCTGAAAGTCATACACAAACTTTTTTTGGAGAAAGAACAAATGGACACTGGGAAGCTAATAAAAAAGAGATTATGGCAACATTGTTTTGTGCTAATCAAAGTGACAACTAGAGTTTTTGGTGAAAAAAGAGAGGATTTTATAAATTCTAACAGGATGCTGACAATAGAAATGACTGAATGTAACATGACAAGGAAAATGAATGAGTTTGTTCCATTGCATATTAGACCTCAGGTAGCAAGGCAGGCGGTGCTAAAGCACAGAGCAGAGGAAGAGTCAGACACAGAAGGAGATTTCCAGGAAAAACTGGTGCTCTGTCTTCACTCTAGATACAAGTCATCAAAAGTAAGATATCCTGAAGATGGTAATAATGCTGGGCCAGAAAAAGGACTAAGCAGCATAGATTTAAGATTGGTTTTATTTTTTAATTTCAAATAGCTAAGCTAGTGTCAAACCTTTATCTTTTTAGCTATAATATTCTGAATAAACTTTAGCATTTGTTTTCTAAAGTTTCATGGATTTTACTTTTGCCAAAACTTTCATTTCACATGATGAATTAATAATATCTCGCTGTTAGTGG
Organism: Papio anubis; assembly: GCF_008728515.1. Lineage (NCBI taxonomy): Eukaryota > Metazoa > Chordata > Mammalia > Primates > Cercopithecidae > Papio > Papio anubis. The sequence goes on along the minus strand of NC_044978.1, from coordinate 156,006,698 downwards.
ATTCTGAAGAAAATGTGAAAATAGCCCAACTTACCACATGTTCTAAGTTCAGTAGTTTTGAAAATCTTATTCTCCTTCATTGAAAACTGACAGAACATAGTTATGGGAAAGACAGACATGCCACTTTTACAAATTCATAGTTAATCTATATGTTTTTAAAATGATAACCAAAACAAAAGATTTTTTTACAGGCTTATCTATGTTTGTTATTCTGTTTGGGCCACACTACCAAGTTTTGGAGCTCCTAGTTATGTAAAGTGAGACAAGAATTCTCTAGAATTTGGATTTTGACTCATCCTCCAGGACAGAAAATATGCCTCCAGTGTCAGCCTTACAAAGAGGTGGCATTGAAGGGGCAAAGCACAAAGCTAAATGAGTCCCTACCACAAGGACTAGGCAGCATAGATTTGAAATATTGCTATTAAAGCTGAGTAATAGGATGCTGGAGCAGGCAACAGCATGGTAATCCAGCTTGCATTAGTCACTTCTCACACTGCCAAATGCCTGAGATTCAGTAATATATAAAGAAAACAGATTTAATGTGTTCATGATTCCACAGACTATACAGGAAACATGTCAACATCTGCTTCTGAGGAGGCCTCAGGAAGATTTTACAATCCTGGTGGAAGGCAAAGGGGAAGCAGGCTTGTCTTACATGGCCAGAGCAGGAGGAAGAGAGAGAGGGGAGAGGTGCCATACACTTCTAAACAACCAGATCTCAGGAGAAGTCACTATTGCAATGAAAGGGGACAATGCTAAACCATTAAAAAATATCCCCATGATCCAACCGCCTCCCACCAAGTTCCACCTCCAACACTGGGGACTACAACTCACCATGAGATTTGGTCAGGGACACAGATTCAAACCACATCATTCCACCACTGGCCCCTCCCAAATCTCATGTCCTTTTCACATTGCAAAATACAATTATGCCTTCTCAACAGTCCCCCAAAGTCTTAACCCATTTTAGCATTAACTCAAAAGTCAAAAGTATCATCTGAGACAAGGCTAGTCCTTCTGCGTATGAGCCTGTAAAATTGAAAACAAGTTAGTGACTTCCAAGATACAATAAGAGTACAGGCATTGGGTAAATATTCCCATTCTAAAAGGGAGAAGGGACCATGGGGGCTGACTGCCTGCAAAACAACAGGGGCAAAGCTGCCTAAGGCCTTGGGAGCCTACCCTTTGTGCTAGTGTGGCTTGGATGTAAGGCATGGAGCCAAAAGAGATTATTTGGAGCTTTAATATTTATTGACTGCCCTCTAGGTTTTCAACTTGCACAGGACTTGTAGCCCCTTTGTTGTGGCCAATTTCTCCCTTTTGGAATGGGAATATTTACCCAATGCTTGTACCCCCACTGTACCTTGGAAGTAACTAACTTGCTTTTGATTTTACCTGCTCATATGCAGAAGGGACTAGCCTTGTCTCAGATGAGACTTTAGACTTTGGACTTTTGAGTTAATGCTGAAATGAGTTAAGACTTTGGGGGACAGTTGGGAAAGCATGATTGTATTTTGCAATGTGAGAAGGACATGAGATTTGAGAAGGGCCAGTGATGAAATGATATGGTGTGAATCCGTGTCTCTGCCAGTCTCATGGTGAATTGTAATCCCCAGTGTTGGAAATGGGACCTGGTGGGAGGTGGTAGGATCAGGGTGGTGGGGCGGGGTGGTGGGGGGAGCGCATTTTCTAATGGTTTAGCATCATCCCTCTTGGTCTCAATAGTGAGTTCTTAAAAGTGTTGTTTAAAAGTGTATGGCACCTTCTCCTCACCTTCCTCCTGCTCTAGCCATGTAAGACAAGCCTGCTTCTCCTTAGCCTTCCACTATGATTGTAAAATCTCCCTGAAGCCTCCCCAGAAGCCGATGCTGCCATGCTTTCTGTACGGCCTGCAGAATCATGAACCAATTATACCTCTTTTTCTTATACATTATTGAGTCTCAGGTATTTCTTTATAGCAGTGTGAAAACGGACAAATACACAGCTGAAAGGTGACATCAGAAAATCCAGGAAGCAAACTATTGGCAGGCCAATAGGTGCACAGGTACCAACCACCAGAAAAAAAAAAAGAAAGAAGAAGAAGGGGCCGGGCGCGGTGGCTCACGCCTGTAATTGCAGCACTTTGGGAAGCTAAGGCAGATGGATCATGAGGTCAGGAGTTCGAGATCAACCAGACCACGTGGAGAAACCCCGTCTCTACTAAAAATACAAAAATTAGCTGGACGTAGTGGCATGTGCCTGCAATCCTAGCTACTCAGGAAGCTGAGGCAGGAGAATTGCTTGAACCTAGGAGGTGGAGGTTGCAGTGAGCCGAGATCAGGCCACTGCACTCCAGCCTGAGCGACAGAACAAGACTCCATCTCAAAAAAAAAAAAAAAAGGGAACTGTAATCTTGAGAGAGAAAGATGCATTATATGAGTTTTTATTAATCTGAAGATACAGGAACAGTAAACAAGAGACAAGCCAAATTATATAAACTGCAGGAACCGGGAGAAAATTAGAGATGACTTGAGGCTGAACCAGAGAATACAAGGTGGCTCTATTGTTAGATAAGGGTTTATTCCAGAAATTCAGAAGCAAGGTAAGGGAGTTCTACAGATGGACAAGTGACATCAATTGTAAGGAGACCATTACTGAGGCTGGGAACCAGAATGGGCCTGACAGATAATTGATTATTTATGAAATGCTTCTGCTCCCATTAGAAAGTATAAGCATATCAAAATGGAATTGTTGATCCTTGAGAGATCATAATGCTTGTGTTTACTTTCTAGTTTCCAAGGCTTTTTAAAAGCATTCTGATGGCATGTTAAGACAGAGAGCCTCAAACTTTAATATGCCTATGAATCACCTAAGGGTTTTGGGGAAAAAAAAAAAAAAAAAAAAAAAGCAATTGCTGATTCACTAGGTCTGGGTGGGACCTGCGTGTCTGCATTTCTAGAATGTTCCCATGAAATATCCTTGGTGCTGGTTCTTGGCCTACATCTAGAGAGAAAGATGTTAGGAGACCTCGAGGGCATTCAAACAAAACAGAAAATAATAATAATAATAATAATCCTAAGAAATTGAAGCACAAATATAGCAAATAGTAATTTCTAGAAATTTTTTCTCATTTTTCAAGATATTAGCTTTCTGCCAAACTAGCAATATTTGATCCAAGACATTTTAACACTCTCTTTGGCTTCACCTGGTATCAAGGAGAGAAAAAAAATATACCTCCAAGTCTTTGATTTGTAGCCATGATATGGCATTGAAAAAAATCACATAGACCTCTATGGAGAATTTCTTTATTCAGAGACATTCTGCAATGAGTCAACAAAAGGGAATCCAATATGTACGTAGGAATTACCTATGAGTAAGGCATGCAGGATAGCACCATAAGAAAAAAGCATAGGCTTTGATTGCACTGAGCCTGGTTCAGTTCTCTACTCTGCCTCCCAAAGTGTGACTCTGAGCAAGTTATCTCCTGTCAGAGATGTGTGATTCTCATATACAAAGACAGATATGTATTTCAGAACAAATTGTTAATTAGGAAGGATCAAGTACCTACAATTATCCCCACAATAAGTGACAGCTGGTTATTTATATCTGCTGGTAATTGCTAAGTTCATGTTTATATGCAGGGAGAAACTGTCTTTACTTTAAAGGAAAATCATATTTCTAAATAAGGCCTTCAATTCTGTGCGGGCACTTTCATCCACCAGCATTGAGTTTCTCCATTACTTAAAAAGATAAGATTAAATCAAAAAATTTGGAGTGACTTCCAAAGCCACACAGAAACCACGCAATGTCAGGAGAATCAGATGGGTTCTTTTTATTCAAGTATTTTAGTGTACATCTCCACTTTAGTCAATTGACTGCCTATGAAAACAAATTCTGTTCATACCATCCAACTAAACTCTTAACCCTGGCCATTTGTCTTATCCATGATATATAATAAAGTATCTATGTTGTGAGCATTTGCTATCTGCCTGGTACTATACTGATATGGTTTGGCTGTGTTCCCACCAAAATCTCATCTTGAATTGTAGCTCCCGTAATTCCCACTTGTTGCAGGAGGGACCCAGTGGGAGGTAATTTAATCATGGGGGCAGGTCTTTCCCATGCTGTTGGCATAATATGGAATAAGTCACATGAGATCTGATGGTTTTATAAAGAGGAGTTCCCCTACACATGCTCTCTTCCCTGCCACCATGTAAAATGTGTCTCTACTCCTCATTTGGCCTTCTCCACGATTGTGAGGTCCCCCAAGCCATGAACAACTATGAGTCAATTAAACCTCTTTCCTTTACAAATTACACAGTCTCAGGTATATCTTTATTAGCAGCCTAAGGACAGAATAATAAATATATTTAACATATTTTTAAGAATTTTTAAAGCAGCAATTTTATGTGAAGAGCATAGAAGTCAAGCATCTTTGGAAAAATGAACTTTCTCATAGAACCAGGGAGCAAAGTACAGTGAGTGGAAGAAACCTACACAATTTAGAAACAATTAATAAGAATCTGCCTTATTTTTCAAAAGTCCTAAATGCTGACATTGTCCAGAAAAAAAATTTAACAGGTAAGTGTATCACTGTTTTTAAATTGAACTACTGAAATTTCAATATATAATAATAATTCAATAATAAATTGAACTACTGAAACTTTCAATATATTGAAATATTTTTACTACTTTAGTATTTTATTACTCACAATTGCCTGAAAATTTTAATATAATTGATATTGGAAAAAAGAAAATTACCAAAACTTCCTGTATCTGACCTTAGTTCACCATTTGCCATGGCAACTTTAGCTTCCCATAAAGGAAAGTATCTGATATTCAACAAGATGAAGAAATCTCTGTAAGAACAATAAAATACTGTTCATCATTGTATAAATTAGGCACATACGTGGCACGGCAGCTAGATTGTTACATTCTTGGCATGAACTTCAGATAACTGTCTTGAAACAAATCAACCAGCTAGGCCTTCTGTGTCTTCCACAGAGCACCCCTAGCAGCTGGGTCTAGTATAGTCCTGAGCAGTTTCTCACAGCAAGCTCTGGAGAGGCTTACAATCAGAACACTTCTAATTTCATGAAGTGCCAGGAGTAATGAACACTTTGAAGAGAGGGACATTTATATAAGAATGTTTTGTAGCCATTTACTACCAAGTTGTTTACATCCAGCAAACACATTAGATACAGAGGCTTCTTCATACAGAAGTGCCCTGTTTTCAGGGTACATGGTAAAAGGAGGGCCTAGGACCATAGGGAATTGGTAAGAGGGAGCATAATTAAGAAGTCTAAACATATTCCAGATCTATCATTTAATCACGACAGGGATTATTCCCGTTTTCCAAGGGAAAATGGGGCTAAGAGAGACTAAGTACTTGCCCAAGTACATGAAGATAAAAAGTAAAAGATAATTTGAATCCATTCATCAATAAATTTTCATTGAGCACATAAAATATGTCAGACACTGTGAACAAAGCTGGCATTTTTAACCACCACATACCATGACCACCTCATACTGATCACAGGAACACAAAGAAGGAAATGATGGAAATACTTCCTTTTTAATACTATGTTTTTAAAGCAACAACTTTATATTTAATAGGTGAACAGAAACACCAACTTCATATTTTCAAGAAGAGCTGTATGTATTTTTTTCCTGATACTTGGGAAAAAATATTACCTTATTTTAGTTATTATCTGTTATGGTGCAAGTTTGTATCATCTGAAATATGAACAAAACATGCATGTAGAATAAGAAAAGCTACTAAAATTTTCAAGGCAAATTAGTATTTCAACAGAACCGGAACTCATAATGTTTCAATCATATTACGAAAATTCCTTTAGATAGTTCTTCTAGAATTGAATCATTCTAAGCATGATAGTGAAAAAATAAATGCAAATCAATGTGATTAATACATTTAATTTGCTGTCAAATGTATAAAACTAATACAACATCTTGCTCAAAACAATGCTAAATACTCAAAGACATTTCAGAAACATCTAGGAACATGGATAATAGCTTATTCATTTTATAATTAGTTCTGAGGCACCTGTGAGTCTTTAGTCATTAAATATCTGAAATCTATTTAGCATAATTGATATATGTGCATATGTAATACTTCTTATTGTAATCGATTCTATAAATAATGCATGCCATTTACAGCACACATCATTTTGATTTGTTTTCAATACTTATTTAAACATAAATGTATATGTATTTTACTTCTGTGTCTGATTTCTGAAAGTCATAGATTAAATTTTCACAAAATTTGTTTGCTATTAATCACTATTCAATTCCTATTTAAATATTGCTCCCAAAGCACTCAAATTGAGGTCTCGTTAATCATCAAAAGCCTGCTAAAAAAACAAGAAAGTTTAGTTAAAGTTAGTTTGAACATTACTCAAGAAACAAATGAATGTATCTTGCAGAAATGCAGCAATTGACTCTTCATTGTATATAACTCCATACAGCTTAGATTTTCATTTTGCATGTTTATTTTATTTTAGAGTTCTTTGTTTCCTTTCATTCATCCAACTCCATTGCCATTAGCTTTAAATCACTCATATAATACACATTTGGCAATGCTTTTTAAGTGGACTTGAAAATCCCTCAATGACTAAAGGGTAAAGTAAAATCCTGACTTAGGACTTTTTAAAGTCAATATCCTTCGAATTCACTGGCTAATGCTCCACGATCTATTTCTCTACCCTTTTTTCAACATATCAAGATTTTCACAGAAAGCAAATTGTTCATTTGTAAATGTCTGAATATTCTTGCCCTTCTGTGTCGACAGCCTTTTTTGTGTCTGTTGTTTTGTAACCCAGGAATTATTTGGAAAATAGCCTAAATATAAGTACAAAAATATAAAAATATCTAACTTATTCATGGTTTCAACAAATATATATTGGTAATCCACTGTGCCCTGGGACTTTGCTACATGTGAGTAACAAAATACAGTCCCTATTCACAAGGGGCATAACATATCCAAGTGTTCCCAACCTGGTAAGGATGACGATTGCATGAAACAGTCACTATTCTGGGATCATGAGTCAAGGCAGCATGAGGGAGGCTCTCACCACATGCAGCTGCCCAATCTTGGACTTTCCAGCCACAGAACTGTGAGTCAAATAAACTTGAAAGAAGTTTATTTAGTGATTTAGAAATCACCCAGCTTCAGGTATTCTGCTATAGCAACACAAAACAGACAAAGAAAGTGAAGTCTCCCTAAAGAGAATGACACCTAAAACCAGTCCAAAAGGGGGATTGGAATTGAAGTGGAAAGCTAAAGAGAGTTTTAAGGCAAAGGGCCAACCACAAGTCAAGGACTCAGAAATGGAAGAGAACCTAGTTATCTCAAAGAATGCTGAGTCATTTGTAGTAACCACATAAACTTAGGGGTCATGATGAAGGGTCAAGGGCCAATTTAAGGAGTGTAATTCCTTATGGACCTTGCAGAAGTAATCCACATAAAGTGTCTTCCTTGTGACTTGAGTTAATGTCTGTAAGGATTCTAGGATGACAAGTATAAATGCTTCAAAGAAAGCATTTAATAGATATTAGTTATAATTGTTCAAAGTAGTATTGCTTTGTTATGATTATTAGTATAATTTTGATCACCTATCCATTAAAAGAGACTGAGTAGAAAAAGGAGTAACATAAATTGTTAACTCGCAACTTGGAAATATTGTTGTGAGTTATGACAGATATTATGAAGTAATTTACCAAACTTAATTTATATAGATGAATACAAAGATGATTCCTTATTAATTAAGAAGAGATGATAATGACGCCTTTTGAAAACCAACTTCCCCTTACCTCATCCCCACTTTCACAGCATTCTGTTTGATGAGTTTATTTTCACAGTGCATTTAAAAAAAAAAAAAAATCTGCAGTTACTTCATAAGTGAAATTGAGTTCAAAGGGCGTGATTTAATTTGATATTGCAACCACCAGGTGTTTGATTCAGTCACACCTCATTATAAAACATTTCTCCATTACAGGAATCCAGCTTTACTGCAGGTTCAATCATGTTTCCCGATAGGTATTTTTGTTCAGTGCCTGTTTCTCACAGCTCCTATATCAGAAGTAGGTAACATGGTGGTGCAAAAACTCATTTTTGTTTAAATGTTAATGTGTTTTGTTTATCTGCTAAGTATCACTTATGTGATGGATGGTTCTTGCTCAATATTATGCACATGTGCACTTTTTGAGAAACTAGATTTTGTGGCATGTAAAATAAAACAAAAGAGGTACACAGGCCTTTAAAAGTAAATGGAAACTTGAAATCTGCCTGAACTTGATGAAAAACCAACAAAGCATTCATATTCCACTAACAGAATCTGAGAGAGAGGATCTCTGGACTGGCTAAACTTAATGTAAACATCCCTGTCACCTTTCAGAACAAATTCTGCATGTTGAAACAATATGTACCTGTACATTGTCAGCAGGTAACAATTATTTCTTATACGTAACAGGGTACACAAGGTCACCTAAATCCAGAGGGAAAAAAAAAATATATATATATATGTATATATATATGTGTGTATATATATGTGTGTGTATATATATAGGCACGCTCTCTCTCTCTCTCTCTCTCTCTCTCTATATATATATATATATATATATATATATCTATCTCCAGAGGAAAATATAAAACACAAGGAGGAAATAATAAATATCCAAATATTATAGTCAGTTCTCTGTACCTGCAGTTGTGACGAATTTTATAAACCACCTTTTAGACCTTTGATCAAAAATATAAAAACAATAAGATTTTTTAAATCTTAATGTACACTCAATTTATTGACCAATTACTATGTATCATGTGTCAAACTAAATAATGTATATTGCCTTAATATGTACAACTCTTTAAGCTATGTAGTATCATTATTCTAATTTTTAAAATGAAGGAAAGGAGATTTGCTCAAGGTTACATGGCCAGTGAAAGCATGATGTCAAAAAAGTCATTTTCTAGATCCTACGTCTACATATCCTATCTAACCCTATTCTTTGGTATAGACAAGTGATTCCTTTCAACCTAATAGAAATTAATATGCCAACGTTTCAAAACAGGTTATAGAAACTTCTCTAGCCTTGCTTCCAAGCTTCGTCGACCTCCTTAGGCACTCCTCTGATTCCAATATTCAGCTGACAGGTTAATATCAATCCTTCTATTATTGGAGGAGTGAGCATTTTGTCAATGGTACTTTTACAAATCAATCACTTGAAGTTCCCACCCTTAACTTGGGAAAACAAAGCACCTCTAATCTCCTTAACTGCCATGAGCTGGAGAAGAGGGATAGCCCTACTTTAAGAATCCTGCTCTTTTAGGCCAGTCTCAGAGACTTACTCCTGTAATCCCAGCAATTTGGAAGGCAGAAGCAGGTAGATTGCTTGAGCTCAGGAGTTCGAGGCCAACCTGGGCAACACGGAGAAACCCTGTCTCTATAAAACATAAGAAATTAGCTGGGCATGGTAGTGTGCACCTGTAGTCCCAGCTGCTTGGGAGGCTGAAGTGGGAAGATTGCTTGAGGCTGGGAGGCAGAGGTTGCAGTGAGCCATGATCCCACCACTGTACTCCAGCCTGTGTAACAGAGTGAGATCCTGTCTCAAAAAAAAAAAAAAAAAATACTGCTCTTTTTCAAAAGGTGACTGAACCTTTTCCCACACTGTCCATTTCTTATATCAAGATAAAAAAATAAATTGGTGACAAGTGACTTTTCTGCTGCCTGGTGCCTCTCAGAAAGTCTAACAGAGAAGTGACACCACCAGCTGCTGGTTTTTCTGACGGAGTGTGTGGGATGTAAAACAGCTTTCATTCCCAGATGTGGGCCTTAGTCATCCAACCATGCATTTGGCAATTAACACTATTCTGTTATACAAATTTGTGACTAACATCGAAAAATAATTCTTAACATTTAGCAAGCATCAAAATCTCCCGGAGGGGCTTCTTAAACCACAAATCTCTGGGACTCACCCTCAGAGTTCAGACTGGGTTTCAGGTAGGGCCTGAGAATCTGCCTTTTAAACAAGTTTCCGGGTGATGCTGATGTGGCTGATCCTGGAACCACTAGTTTACAACCACTGGCATATTCTAAAACTTAGTTCATAGTAGGTACATCTTCTGTAAAATGATGACTCTTCTGTCTTGTTGCCTGTTTGTTAATATCCACAAATGTTAAGATTTCATCAATTATATTTTATACACAATAAGAATAGTTAATGTGCCTTATATTTCTTTTCTACTCCCTTACACAGTAAGTGGTTAAAATACATGTAGGTTTATTAACATTCACAACACCAGATTTAAGGGTAATAACCATAGAGTTCTGGCTTGCATTTTACGCTCACATACTGTTATGATCATGCGTCTTTTGTATTATGGAATTTTCAATTATCAAAAGGAAAATGAACAATCATAATGTTAATAAATATACTGACATGTTCTATATGAGATTAATTTTGATTAATCATTTCTGTACTAACAGGCATGTATTTTGTTTAACAAAATAGCATGCTAATGAAAAAGATAATTAGACATCTATTGTCATTGTAAGATTAAAAGGTATTCTAAATTATGTGAGGTTCCTTTCCTGATATCCATACTCAATATTCTTTTTTAAAAAATCTGACATTAACTTTATTGAATTTATAGTGATTACATTTAAAAACAATATTGTGGGTAAATCCTGAACTTAAAGGAAAGGTTATCAGAACTTTAGCTACAGCAGTAGTGGCAACAAGGCTCTGTTATCAAGTGTGTTAATTATTTATTCACACCTGGTTCACCACTGATTAACAAAACCTATTAAGGCCTTCCCTTGAAGACCTTGCTGTTGACATGTATTTGCAGCTGTTGTTGATTTTTTTTCCAAATTAGCACATTATGTGTTTGGAAAACAGACAAAAAACAGCTGCGATGTCTGAATGCATTTATTATGTACTCTTCTCAAATGCTATTTAGGTTTACTGGTAAATGATGAAGTCAGAGTGAAATGTACTGTTAACTCTGCACTTATAGGGCTTATGGGTCTAGCAGAAACAGAATGCTAAGGGGGTCACATTAAAATTTCAGCCTTCATTTTGGAAATAGATTCCACAAATTTCAGAAGCCGACCGTTCAATAATATGCATAAATAGTAGTGACACCCCATAGCAATCTCTCTTTCAAGTTAGCAAGGTCTGGTAAAGAGGTGAAAGCAATTAAAAATGCACATGACTTCAGATGGACTTAAATGTTTATTAAAATAACATTACCTGGACTTTCATATTATGCTATGCTGAATGCTTTATTGGTTTTACAGTCCCTCAAAGCCACCTAGCTCCAGGTTATAGTAATAAAATATTATTTTTAAAGGCTGTGTTAATAACTAAAAACATTATTTTATATTTAAGGTCTTTACGCTTGCTGCTTTATTGCAGCAAGAGATCTTCCCGGAGTAAAATATGTGGCATTTAGCAGTTTAGAAATCACTGTCTCTCCAAAGTGCTGGTACCACCCTAGACACAGGACAACTTTTGGAAATTCAAGGGACTCTCCTTCATCTCCAAATATTGTGCAAACTAATTCCTCTCAACCCAAAAGTAAATAAGACAAGGGTCTTATTTACTTATATTTCTTGAGAAAAGGGGTCTGAGTCTTAAATTTCCAATTGCATTTGCTTTCTCTTTACCCTACACTCCAAAATCAAACACACACGTACAAACACACACACAAACGATTACTTCTTCTCATTTTTTCTCTATGACAAGCTCCGTTTTCCAATGCAGAAGCTATTTCTTGGAGGACAGCCTGCATAACAGGAGGGAATTTTTCTGTTATCACGGCAAGCCTTGACAGTCCAACTTTCTTCCAGTTCCTAGTTCCATAAAGTGACACAAAGCTTTTTCCACTTTTAAGACTGAAAAGATGCACATTCATCTTTATCAGAGACAGGTGTTATCTAATTAGCATTCTCTATTTACTTCATGGTGCTTGTCACAGACATGCTTACCAAATCAGACATACGCATCTGTCCATGTTATTAATTATGCCAAAAAATACCACATAGTCAGCCCTTTGTTCATGCTGTCGCCCTAACCTGAAGCAAACTTACCATGGTTCTTTACCTACCTGATATTTGGCTATGCCAACCAATCTGATGAACGCAAGCCAGGTAAACAGATGCTGTCTATCTTAAAGCAGAAGAAGAACTGACAAGTAGCCAATAGAATCACTAGAAAACTAGACCTAGAAAAATCAAGAAAAATCAAGGCAATTCTGGAGAGTCAAGCAGCAAAGAACACATCACCACACACCACCACAAAGGAATTTACTTCATCTTTGTCTAATTTGCTCCATATGAAAAATTTTAACTAAAGAATATTTGATAGACAAAGCCATGCATCAGTGCACTCCGTGCCAGTTGGCATGGAGATGATCTGTACTTTGGGAGGTAAGATGTTTCTTTTTGCCAGAAAATACACAATTGAGAATGCCCCACAAATTAGGAAGGAGGTTGTAGACTTGTAGGCAGAGAATAACAAATGCACTCTCTATTTTTCAAGGTCCACCTCAAGCTTCAACTCCTAAATAAAACCTTTCGTACCTACTTCAACTTTGTTTTCTTTTTCCTCTAGCAATCTCTGCATTATTTAAAGTCTGTATTATTCAGTTTATCACTTATATATGTAAAGTTTAATTTATAATTTTTCACATTTTATAGGTTTGGCTGTTCAGGAAGATGGCTAGTTCCTTGAAGACAAAACCCATGTTTTAAGCTTGTATATTTTATTACAACATACAACTCACTTCAAGCAGAAATAGTAGGGTGACTGATTGATGGCTAGATTTAAACTGGGTTCAAATGCATATTACCAAGTATGGCATCTATGAGACAATATGCAAATAAAATAGTTTTTAAATGATACTGTTAAGGCAAAATATTTATTTAAGGAAAATTTTATAAGACATTTTTTCACAATGATGACTATTTGTGTAAAATCTTGTTTACTTGTATAAAATGAATTTATAAACATAAAATTAATTTATACATATATTGTTCCCTAGTCTTTAATAAATTCTAGGAGATGACGTTAGGCAGCTTCTGAAATGGTTCCCAATGCTCTCTGACTCCTGTTACTTATGCTCCTGTGTAATACCCTCTCCTTGGCTTTCTTTTAATGAATAGAACGTGGCAAAAGAGATGGGATGTCAATTCTAAAATTAAATGATGAAAGACAGTGACTTTCATTTTGTTCCCTCTAGCTCTCTATTTCCTCTCTCTCTCTCTCTCTCTCCCTCTCTCTCATTTTCTCTCTTTCTCACATTTCTAACTTTCTTGCTCTTACAAAGCTAGCTTTCATATTTTGAGCTACTCTATGGAGCCACCCAAGTAGCAAGGAACTAAATGCAGCCTTTCTCCAACGGTCAGCAAAGAACTGACACCCTCAGTCTACCACTTTAAGTGGTACTGAATCTTACCCTCCACCACGTGAATGAGCTTAGAAGAAGCTTCTTCCCTAGTTGAACCTTGAGATGACTACTGCCTAGCCAACACCTTGACTTTAGCTTGTGAGAGATCCTGAAGTACAGAACCAACCCAGCTACACCTTGGCTAAACTCCTGATCCAAAGATCTAAAGCAACTGTGAGTTGTTAAATGTCATTTCAAAGCCACTAAGTTTCTGGTAATTTGTTGTAGAGCAAATAAACTATCTTACAGATAGAGGCAAGATGGCCTAATAGGAACAGTTCCCGTCTGCACCTCCCAGCGAGACCAAGGCAGAAGGAGGGTGATTTCTGCATTTCCAACTGAGGTACCCTGCTCATCTCATTGGGACTCGTTAGGTAGTGGGTATAGCCCACGGAGGGCGAGCAGAAGCAGGGTGAGGCATAGCCTCACCTGGGAAGTAAAAGGGGCAGGGGACCTCCCTCCCCTAGCCAAGGGAAGCCATGAGGGGTTGTGCTATCTGACCCAGATACTGCGCTTCTCCCATGGTTTTTGCAATCCGCAGACCCGGACATTCCCTCCTATGCCTACACCACCAAGGCCCTGGGTTACAAGCAAAAAACTGGGCAGCTGTTTGGGCAGACACTGAGCTAGCTGCAGTTACTTTTTTGTACGCCAGTGATGCCTGAAATCCCAGCAAGACAGAACTGTTCACTCCCCTAGAAAGCGGGCTTGAAGCCAGGGAGCCAAGCGGTCTCTCTCAGCTGGTCCCACTCCCACAGTGTCCAGCAAGCTAAGAACCACTGGCTTGAAATCCTCAGTGTCACCACAGCAGTCTGAAGTCAACGTGGGACGATCGAGCTTGGTGCGGGGAGGGGCATCCACCATAACTGAGACTTGAGTTGGCCACTTTCCCCTAACTGTACTCAAGACTGGGCGGGGCTCATCACAGTGCGGCAAAGTGGCTGTTGCCAGACTGCTTCACTAGATTCCTCCTCACTGGGCAGGGATCTCTGAAAGAAAGACAGGAGCCCCAGTCAGGGGTTTATAAATAAAACTCCCATCTCCCTGGGACGGAGCACCTGGGGGAAGGGGCAGCTGTGGGCACAGCTTCAGCGGACTTAAACATTCCTGCCTGCTGGCTATGAAGAGTGCTGCAGATCCTGACAAGGAGGGTTCTCCCAGCCCAGTACCCAAGCTCTGCTAAGGGACAGAATGCCTCCTCAAATGAGTCCCTGACTCCCATGCCTCCTGACTGGCAGAGACTTCCCAAGAGGGGTTGACAGACACACCTCATACAGGAGAGCTCCAGCTGACATCAAGCCAGTGCCAATCTGGGATGAAGCTTCCAGAGAAAGGAGCAGGCAGCAATCTTTGCTGTTCTGTAGCCTCCACTGCTGATACCCAGGCAAATAGGGTCTGGAGTGGACCTCCAGCAAACTGCAGCAGACTTGTATTTAATCTAGAGAACAGATATAGATATAGCAAGTCACAAGATAGATCCTCTATTTCATGTAAAACATAATTCTTATTTCTAAGATGACCTTTTTATATAATACTTTAAGTTCTGGGGTGCATGTGCAGAATGTGCAGGTTTGTTACATAGGTATATACATGCCATGGTGGGTGCTGCACCCATCAACCTGTCATCTACATTAGGTATTTCTCCTAATGACATCCCTCCGCAGCTCCTCACACCCTGACAGACTGTGGTGTGTGATGTTCCTCTCCCTGTTTCCATCTGTTCTCATTGTTCAACTCCCACTTATGAGTGAGAACATGCGGTGTTAGGTTTTCTGTTCTTGTATTAGTTTGCTGAGAATGATGGTTTCCAGCTTCATCCATGCCCCTGCAAAGGACATGAACTCATTCTTTTTTGTGGCTGCATATTATTCCATGGTGTATATGTGCCACATTTTCTTTATCCAGTCTGTCATTGATGAACATTTGAGATGGTTCCAAGTCTTTACTATTGTGAACAGTGCCACAATAAACATACATGTGCATGTGTCTTTATAGTAGAATAACTTATAATCCTTTGGGTATATACCCAGTAATGGGATTGCTGGGTCAAATGGTATTTCTAGTTCTAGATCCTTGAGGAATCGAAACACTGTGTTCCACAATGGTTAAACTAATTTACACTCCCACCAACAGTGTAAAAGCTTTCGTATTTCTCTACATCCTCTCCCATATCTGTTGTTTCTGGACTTTTAAACGATCGCTATTCTAACTGGAGTGAGATGGTATCTCATTGTGGTTTTGATTTGCATTTCTCTCACGACCAGTGATGATGAGTTTTTTTTCATATGTTTGTTGGCAGCATAAATGTCTTCTTTTGAGAAGTATCTGTTCATATTCTTTGCCCACTTTTTGAAGTGGTTGTTTGTTTTTTTCTTGTAAATCTGTTTAAGTGATATGTAGATTCTGGATATAGCCCTTTGTCAGATGGATAGATTGCAAAATTTTTCTCCCATTCTATAGGTTGTCTGTTCACTCTGATGATAGTTTCTTTTGCTGTGCAGAAGTCCTTTAGTTTGATCAGATCCCACTTGTCAATTCTGGGTTTTGTTGCCATTGCTTTTGGTGTTTTAGTCATGAAGTCTTTGCCCATGCCTATGTCCTGAATGGTATTGCCTAGGTTTTCTTCTAAGGTTTTTATGGTTTTAGGACTTACGTTTAAGTCTTTAGTCCATCTTGAGTTAATTTTTTATAAGGTGTAAGAAAGGAGTCCAGTTTCAGATTTCTGCATATGACTAGCCAGTATTCTCATCACCATTTATTAAATAGGGAATCCTTTCCTCATTTCTTGTTTTTGTCAGGTTTGTCAAAGATCAGATGGTTGTAGATCTGTGGCACTATTTCTGAAGTCTCTGTTCTGTTCCATTCGTATATATATCAGTTTGGTAGCAGTTGTTACTGTAGCCTTATAGTATAATTTGAAGTCAGGTAGCGTGATGCCTCCAGCTTTATTCTTTTTGCTTTGGATTATCTTGACTATACGGGCTCTTTATTGATTCAATATGAAATTTAAAGGTTTTTTTTCCAATTCTGTGAAGAAAGTCAATGGTAGCTTGATCTAGGATGATTTTTAAGTGAAATTTTTATATAAAAAAGCAAAAAGAGAAAGAGGCTACTTAATTTCAAGGACTCAAGCTAGAAATATACTAATCAAATTTTAAAACATTTGGCCATCTTTGTCATCTATTTCCCCCACTACTGATAAAATTGATGAGAAAATAAGTTAATTCATATTGATAGGAAAAGCATCACTCCCACTGATTCTTCCATACATCACAGTCACTTGCATTTTGTAATAACAAGTAAACACATTTTACGGCCTCCACTTCTTCAAAATAAAACAATTACTTCTGAGTGATGGTTTTATGCGGGGATTGGTAGGGACTTGTGGGCAAGTCGAATGAAAGAAAGAATTCAAGAATCTTTTTTATCCCAATAAATTAGATTGTGAACTGGGACATTTAAGAAGTGTTGGTCAAAAACACCATGAAAATAAGTAATTTGTGTTCTCTATGCAACTCTGGGTTTCTGCATTAATAGCTCTTATAATAAGACTGGATTTGTTTTTTCTGTGATTCATTTTATTTTTGTAGACTTGAATTAAAGATACTTTATAAATATAAACATATTTGACTTAATATAATAGATATATTTCTTTTAAAATGTGTGCACATAGACTGTCTTTGCCTGAGTTTCTTTAAAAAAAAAAAAAAAAAAAAAAAAAAACAGGATAAAATACAGGAGTAAAAATTTAGTGAAACAAAGAATAAGAAGAGTTGCACTAGCTTCTTGATGAGCTGTGAAAGTAAATCAATAGCACATGTGTCCATTCAGTCAAGTGCTACATCTCCAGGTATGCTAAATGGAGAAATCATGCCTCAGGGCGATCTGCGGGAAGAACAGAAGAGAATGATACATCTACCCACTTCTCTCCCGTTGCCAATTTCCATTAGTCAAATTTCTCCTGACAGTAGGTTAACTCTGCTGTGTTTCTGGTTGCTTCATCTGGATAAGGTAATTGGCCTCTCTCAAGGCAAGATTACACATTCCTTGGTATGACAGTTCATTCAAGTTTTGGGGAAGGATACAAAGACTCTGGTGTGGAACTAGCTAGCCTCAGTGGTGGAACCCTACAGACTGGAGTAGAGTGCCTGTCTAGCAAAGTCTCAAGTCTGAAAGTTCTTGAGGTAATGCAAAGGGAATCAAAGAAAGTGCATAAAATGTGTCATGGAATTTCTATGAATCAAGATTATTTTTAAGGCAATAAAGCAATGACATTTTGGTGTGCATCAACATCACTTGTGTATTTTGCTTAAATCCCAGATACCTGAACCAGGTGATTCTGACACTCATCAGGGAAAAGTCACCTTTTAAGAAACCCTCAAGGTGATATTAAGATATAAATCATTATCCCTTAATTTACTTGTTTGAAGAGAACAGATTTTTATCTCTATTTCTTAGAGAGGGCCACCTTCAATTATATGTCTATTTTTTTCAAATACTTCTGTGACTTTTTGAGATTCTCCAAAACAATAAGAATTCAAATGAATACTAAAATGAAATGAACAGTATAAAATTAAATCTATTTTTTACTTAATACATACATGCAGACATACATAAAACTATAGCATACTAAGTAGATATATGAAGTTACTACTCTCAATTTATAGGAAACATTAGCTTTTACTACAGTCGTTTCAATTATAATCACCTCTAATTATAATCACAACTAATATTTAATTCAATTTCAAAAATATTTAAATTTCTGCCAACTCTGCAAGCAGATCCATTCTATATAAAAAGTATACCTATGTATCATTTTTCTAAAGGTATTTGGCAACTGGTCCACTATTTTTTACTCACTCATAAAGATAAAATTTTGGAATGATTATCTTTTTAATCCCAACCTATATGATCTACACATCAATTAAAGATTAAAGCAACTGTGTTTTGATTTCTTTTGTTTGTTTTAATTTTAGTGTGTAATATGTGAACTGAATACTACCTTTGCTTTTAAGAAAGCACATTTTCATTCTATTTTCAAATAAACAACCATGTCACTGATTTTGATTGTATAATATGCATATGAAGGCTGTCATTTGGACTTCAAGATTTTATTTCAAATCTAAATCCTTGTGTGGAAAGAGATAGTTTCCCTCTAAAAATCATATATTTACCGACATCAAAACAATAAAGAAAAAGGGCACTTTGATTTTTTTAAACAGGAATGTCAACTCTATATATAGGAAAATTTAATTGGTTCCAAATATTGAGTCAGATTCTCAAACATTCAGCAGGGTCTGATTGCAGATAATTTTAACTCTATATTAACTCTTTCATATACAATTTCCCTCTTGTATAAACTACCTGCAAAATATTAAATGTCATCCTTTCAGTTGCTGGAAAGTGTTAAGCTTTAATCAATTAATGAGCCACTGTTTTAATTTCTCTGGTAACACACAGTAGTTTTACTTTTTGAGCTCCTTCGCAATTTTTAAATATTTTTGTGATCTTGCAGCATTTAGTTCTGTATCATGAACCCTATATATTTAAAAAATAGCAACTGATGAAAATGATGATGATAATGATAATAATAATGATGTGTTCATGATTTTGATAGCTCTCGCATGCACATTTTTTAGAAGTTCTTAGTGTATAATGTGCTGCTTATTCTTTTGATAAGAGCCTTTTGCTATTTCCAATACTGACATATGCTTTGAATCATCTTCGTAGCTAATTTTGCATTTGTGTTGGAGAACTTTAGTTTCTAAATCCATAGAGGAGAGCTTTGCATCCTTACTTCCTAATTTCAGATCCTAAGTTTAAGATTTCATTGTAAAATAAGACACATTGGACTATTTTGGATCTATAAATACATAGGATTTTCTAAGAAACTGTGAATTCTTCCTGTATTCTCCATTTGACAAAATCCAATCTGCTTTTCCTTGAAGGAGAAAAATATCGCCCTTTATATATATAAAATACTATCATATGGAATTTAATGACATTTTTATGAGATGTTTACAACTCTATAATGTCCTAATAGGAAAAGCTCCATTCCAAAGTCAAAGGTAATGGACTGCCTGAGACAAATACTACCTCTGTCACAAACATATATGATACACTTACGTGACATTGTGCAAGTTCCTGATGATCCCTTACTTCAATTTCTTCACGTGTAAAGCAGAAATAATAATAATACCTCCTTCATAGTGTTACTTTGGGGATTCAATTAATTACTGTGTTGAAAGCACTTAGAAAAATATCTGACCAATTCCTGATGACTTATAAGTGTAGGCTCATACATTTCCTTACATACTAAATATGAGTGAAAGTATAAGTCACACATAGGAGTTCACACTTTTATATTATTTTTCACTATAATTTTGTCTGATAGACTTTCCCAGATTGCCTTGTAGTACGATATTTTCTATTAATAGAAACATATTTTATGCAATTATGCAACATACAAAGGAAAAACAATGCTACAGTGTATATAGGATGCTATGTATTCTGTAACTCTGCCTTTAAAATTTACTAAGTTTAAATTAAAACTGAAGTTTTGTCAATACTCTTTTTCAAAATGCATATATACCAAATGATACTCATCCTTTTATTTCTGAGCCTTAGATGAACAAATAAATCATTCTTCCTAAGTTGAAACATTAAATATATAATACAACTATGCAGTAAATAAATATTTATTAAACACTCAGCATATGCCAACCATCGTGTTAGGCCACAGAAGTATACGGAACTTAGCTTATACTAATGACTTTTGAGATCTACTCTTCTAAGTATATGTGTAAGGAAAAAAATTACGATTCAAGTTAGGAGTGATAATTTCTGTGGGCATATATTGATGGGAGGAATGCTTTCTAAGTAGAGAAAGGGCTAGAAAAAGAGTCAAGAAAAGCTCCACAAAGAGTATAAAGTATATTTATTCCCAATATCCAGTCAGCCAACAAAACTAATTTATGCTTTTTTCCAACCATCTCTCATGTTTGTTCTCCCCTCAGCTTCTCTAAACTCTCTCCCTCAACCCCCAATTACAAATTAATACTGCTAATGATTGGGATTTGTTCAAAAATCCTTAGCTGGCTTTGCTAATTTCAGTCTCAGACACATTCATTTAACCATTCCACAAACCATTGATACCAATCTAACTTCTTCAAATGCTACATGCATCATAACCCTTCTCAAAATCAAAACTCTTGTATTTAATAAATCAAATATGAACTATTTTGGCTCATTTTAAAAATACACTACTCTTGGCCGGGCATGGTGGTTCATGCCTGTAATCCCAGCACTTCGGGAGGCTGAGGTGGGCAAATAACCTGAGGTCAGGAGTTTGAGAGCAACCTGGCCAACATGGTGAAACCCCATGTCTACTAAAAATATGAAAAATAGCTGGATGCAATGGCACATGCGTGTAGTCCCAGCTACTTGTGAGTCTGAGGCATGAGAATCGCTTGAACCCAGGAAGTGGAGGCTGCAGTGAGCTGAGATCGCACCACTGCACTCCAGCCTGAGTGACAGAGCAAGACTCCATTTCAAAAAAATAAATAAATAAAAATAAAAAACTTCATCATTCTCTAATCTTACCTGGCTTTCCAAATACCCTTCACCCTCCATCTGCTAATGTAGACCTTCTGTTAATGTTGGAATGCATTCCTCACAATCATGAATGTCATTGTGACAAATCCAGCAAAACTTTCTTCAACGTTGTTCTTCTCTCTGTGAATATTCCTGTGCCAACCAATTCATCTGTCTATTTACTATCATTAATCGAATATCTATACTCATCTAATACTTCCTGCTTAAACCTCCCTGTTGACATCTTCCCTCACTGGCTTTTCCTGTCTCTAGATACATTTAAACCACCGCACAGAATTTAGCTTGTGGCTATGTGTATTTTACATCTGCTTCCTTGCTTGTAAACAAGTTACAATTTACAAGTGGTGCAAATGTAGGATAAGAAAGCCCCTCTCATCCTGGTTTCCTGAATGATAATTTGAAATATGATCTCCTCGCTTACTGTATTAGGCCTGTAGCAAAAATGAGAAAGCAAATTTTACTGATCCCTTCTCAGACACATCGGTCTCCGGATTCCTTCACTCTCTTAAAAACTATTGAGGATCCCAGAGAGCTTTTGTGTATATAGGTTTTATCTATCAATAATTACTGTGTTTTTCAAATTAAAATAAAAATTAAAGCAATCTTATGGAAAAAGAACAAAGCTGGAGGCATCACATTACTGACCTTGAATTATACTGTAAGCTACAGTAACTAAAACAGCATGGTACTAATATAAAAATAAATACAGTGATTAATGAAACAGAATAGAGAACCCAGAAATAAAGCCACATACTTATAGCCAACTGACCTTTGACAAAGTCAACAAAAATACACAATGAAGAAAAGACATCCTTTTCAATAAATGATGAGAAAACTGGATAGCCATATGCAGAAGAATGGAACTGGACCCCTGTCTCTCACCATATACAAAAAAATCAACTGAAGGTAGATTAAAGAGTTAAAAGGAAGACTTGAAAAAATAGAAATAGTAGAAGAAAACCTAGATAAACTTTTTGACATGGTCTAAGGCAAAGAATTCATGACTAAGACCTCAAAAGCACATGCAACAGAAACAAAAATAGACAAATGGGGCTCAAACTGAAAAGCTTCTGCATAGAAAAAGAAATAATCAACAGAGTGAACAGAAAACTTATAGAATGGGGGAAAATATTTGCAAACTAGCATCCAACAGGAGACTGCTATAAACACAAGGAACACAAACAACTCAACAACAACAACAGCAAAACAAATGATAGAGGCAGGAGGCAAACAGGAGCAGGTTCCTGGTGAAAGCCCCTCTTCAAGCCAGAAAGCCCAAAAGCCACTGTCCAGAGCAATAACTTCTATTCCTGTTTGCCTACTCTCCTGATTTTGTTCTTTCTGAAGAATGCCTTTTGACAACCAAATGTTGCCTTTTCCAAAACTACATATGGCCCACCCCATCCTCCATCCTGTGCCTATGAAGACCCTAGACTCAGTTGCTAAAGGAGAGATTGGTGGCTTGACTGAGGAGAGGCAACTTGACTTCTTAGAGATGGTTGGACTTCAGAGGAGAGATGGCTTGATTTAAGAGAGATAGCTTGACTTCAGGGAAGAGCTGGCCAGACCTCAAGGGAAGACTACCTGCCCATCCTGTCCCTTCTCCAGCTCCCCTTTTCAGCTCCCCTCTCTGCAGAGAGCCATATCCATAGCTAAATAAAATTATCTGCCTTCACTATCCTTCAAGTGTCCACATGACCTCATTCCTCTTGGACACTGAGACACTGAACAAGAGCTTGGGACCCATTGAGTGCAAGTACCCAAAATAGGCTGCCACACTGGCCCTTTGCCCTCGAGGGCAGCTGCCTCAGGTGATAAGGCAAGGGGCCAGCTGAGCTAATGACACACCACTCTCTATGGACAGCGGAGCTAAGAGAGCATTGTAACATGTCTTCTGGTCTTTGGTATCACCCGCATCCCCACCTGGGCACTGCCGTGGGCTCTGCATGGAGCTTGCTCCTGCTGGTGTCTGGAGCAGCCAGACTTGCTCACTCGTGTGCTCACTCTTGCAAGGAGCTGAGCATGGCAGGCTGAGTAAACAGGACATCCCTGTCACAAGTCCAACAAAGGTGTCATGACAAATCCTACATTACAAATAACCCTATTTAAAAAATGGACAAAGGATTTACATAGATATTATGCAAAAGAAGACATGCAAATGGCTGATTTACATATACATACATGCATACATATATACACACACATACAGCATATATGTGGTAAATATTACCATATGTATATGTACACACATGGAATACTAGTTAGCCATTAAAAATAATGAAATCCTGTCTTTTGCAGCAACATGGATGGAATTGGAGGCCATTATCTTAAGGGAGACAGCTAAGAAACAGAAAGTCAAGTACTGTATGTTCTCACTTACAAGTGGGAGCTAAATAATGTGTACACATGGACATAAAGTCTGAAATCATGAACATATTGGGGACTCCAAAAGGTGAGAGACTGTGACAAGGTTGAGAGATGAGAAATTACTTACTAAGTGAAGGTTATACATAAAAACCCAGACCTAGTTATTCCTCAATATATTCATGTAACAAAACTGCACTTGTACCCCTTAAATTTATACAAATAACAAGTAAATAAATAAAATAGAAATTTGTTAAATTGTTTGTTTTAATTAAAATAATATATTTTAATCAATACATTTACTTAACATAAAAATTATTTTAATTAAAATATAAAACAAAAAATTAAAAAATATATTAAAAATAAAATTTTAAATAATACCAAATCAGTGAGAAGTCCCATCTGAGTCTCTTTGGGCTGCTAAAATGAAATACCTTAGACTGAGTAACTTCTTTTTTGAGATGGAGCCTTACACTGTCTCCCAGACTGAAGTGCAGTGGCATGATCTTAGCTCACTGCAACCTCTGCCTCCCAGGTTCAAGTGATTCTCCTACCTCAGCCTCTCAAGTAGCTGGGATTACAGACTCATGCCATCACATTCAGCTAATTTTTGTATTTTTAGTAGAGACGGGGTTTTGCCATGTTGGCCAGGCTGGTCTTGAACTCCTGACCTCAGGTGATCTGCCTGCCTCAGCCTCCCAAAGTTCTGGCATTACAGGCATGAGCCACTGTGCCCAGAAAAACTGAGTAAATTATAAATAGAATTTTCTTTCTCGTAGTTCTAGAGATGGGGAAGTTCAACAAGATCAGAGTGTCTACAGATTTGGTATCTGGTGAGGGATTGCTCTGTGGTTCATAGATGGCAGATTCACATTGTCATTGGTGCTCACGTGGTGGAAGGGGCAAACAACCTTTCTTAGGCCTCTTTTATAAGTACACTAATGTCATTCATGAGGGCCCCATCCTCATTAATGAATTACCTCCTGACAGCCCTACCTTTTAATACCATCACCTTGGGGGTTAGAATTTAAGCATATAACTTTGAGTGGAGACAAACCTTAGATCATAGCAAGTTGCATTTAATTTACTTACAAATTCAAGTCCTCTTTATGTCTTCCTTCATAGAATGAGATTCGTTTTTCTTATCTGATTCTGTATCAAATCAGTTGAGATGCATTGTTTTAGTAGAAGCATATGAAGGAATCTGAGCTTGTACAACTATGTAGTTGGTAAAAGGAAGAGTGTTTTAACAGCCTTTCCAGGTAATTATGCATCATCTTCTTTTTTGTCAAATGAAAATGCTCAATAAATTGTACTTTGTTAAAGGTTAATTGCAATCTGGAATCTAAAATCATATCAATGAACTTTTTATATTGTTACATTAATATCCATCATTTATTTTGCACTGTGAATACATCTTTTATTGTCACGATTTTTTAACATGATGCACTGGTCATCTGGAAAAAAAAAATTGATTGACTTAGCCATTCAGATCTTTTAGCTTTAAGCAAGTTTTATTTTTCAATATTAAAAAGAATTGTGCGGGAGTGGTGACTCATGCCTGTAATCCCAGCACTTTGGGAGGCTGAGGCAGGTGGATCACCTGAGGTCAGGAGTTCAAGACCAGCCTGGCCAACATGGTGAAATCCCATCTCTACTAAAAATACAAAAATTAGCCATGCATGGTGGCACGTGCCTGTAATACCAGCTACTCGGGAGGCTGAAGCAGGAAAATCACTTGAACCCGGGAGACGGAGGTTGGAGTGATCTGAGATCACACCACTGCGCTTCAGCCTGAGAAACAAGAGTGAAACTCCATCTAAAAAAATAAAATTAAATAAAAAAATTACAAGTGTTACTATCACCACCAGTCTCACCAGCAAAATGTTCAGGTATTGGGGGGCTGTCAAACTCCCTGTGGCAAACACATGATTTTCAAAATTCTTTCATTTGAAATCCTGAAATGTATCATTGATCATAAAAGTCTCTGTTGATTTTCATGAAATAATAGACTCGCTTCATTGATGTTTCTAAATGTCTGCCAAATATCTAATTTTGAATAAATGTAGTTTGTCAGTCATTATTCAAGTAAAAACAGTGTTCCATTAAAATGTGCCAATTCAGCTCAAAACTCAAACTAGTGCATAGGTGCTTTTCTTGGAGAAAATCATCCTACTTTGTATGCAGTGGGAGTGCTTTGCGTATTCTTCCCATTGTGTCACACAGAATATTAAAAAGACATGTATTCAAGGGTCAAATTTTAATTGATAATTTTCGCTGCCTCATCAAGTACATTTTTTAAAGAACACTAACCTTTTTTTTTTTCTCTTGTGGGCACAAATGTAGAATCTAGTGTAGTGAAGAATATAATGGGTAATAGTCACTCTGTTTGATGCCACCGCCTTTACCCACAATGTACTATCATGGGTGCAAATGTCAACAAAGTTAAAAAGAAAAATGCCATTTTAATATTATTTTGAAACTAGTTTGCCCTCACCAGGACCCTGGAAGGGTTTCAGGGACTTAAAGGTGTCCATAGACCATACTTTGAATACCACCATTATATTGTATTAAACCAAAAGAGGTTGCATGTTACTTCAGCATAACTACATCTCCCAATTAAGGTAAATAAGCAGCATTTTTACCAACCACAAGACAGAAAGTACTTTTAGTTAAAAACCAACACTTGCAAAGGCAAAATTGAAGAAAAATTTACAACATTTTTGGGCAACAAAAATTATATCTGGGTGACTGGAGTTTAGGGTGCATGAGAATGGGAATCAAGTTAAGAATACTCTTAAAAGATACAGCAGAAACAGACTTCAAAGGATCTAGAATTCTATGACAAGTAGTACTTTATTTTGTGAGCAAAGGAAAAATAAGAATAAAGAGTGTGGCGACTCACGCCTGTAATCCCAGCACTTTGGGAGCCTGAGGTAGGTGGATCACCTGAGGTCAGGGGTTCAAGACCAGCCTGACGAATATGGTGAAACTCCGTCTCTACTAAAAATACAAAAATTAGCCGGCCATGGTGACGTGTGACTGTAATCCCAGCTACTTAGGAGGCTGAAGCTTGATCCTAGAGGTGGAGGCTGCAGTGAGCCGAGATCGCACCACTGCACTCCAGCCGGGGTGAAAGAGTGAGACTCTGTCTCAAAAACAAAATAACAAAAAGAATAAAGGGTGTGGTGACATGATACAGATTTCTATTTTAGTAAACACAATTCATTACAGTGAAATGGATGGGGGCAATTCAGAAAGCGGCAATAGAAACTGAGTGAGGAAACGTGAGGAACTTTGAAAGTAAAAGGCAGATTCATTGAACTATCGAATATGTAGTTTGAATGAGGAAGGAACGGTATTGCTGATGACTAGAATGCTTTCATTTTGAGAAAATTCACATAGTAACTAAAAAATGATACATTTTTACTTTTCAAAAAATACAGAGAATACAGGAGGAAAAGTTCTCCTTAAAAAAAACAAAATTCCTCAAGATTCCACGAAAAAAATTCATGCTTAAATCTTATAGACAAGACCTGAATCTTTAAAGAAATTTGAAAATTTCGCTAGACACATTGTCACACCTAGAAATTTTATTCAGCAAATATTAACTGAACATCTCTATGTGTCTGGCACTGTTCTGGGGATTTGTAGATACAGTAATAAATAAAGTAGACAAAAATACCTGCACATGTGATGCTTGTATTCTAGTGATAAGTAACAAAGAATAAGCAATGAGCTTAATAAATGCATAGTATGTTAACATAGTAACTGTTTAGACAACCTGAGCAGGTAAGGGGGATTAGGAGTGATGGTCAGGCAGGCAGAGGTTTCCGGTGGGTGTAATTTTTAACAGGGTGGTCCTGGTGGCTTTCGTTGAGTAGATGACATTTAAGCGGATAGTTACTGAAGGAGAAGAAATTAGCCTTATGTCTGCAGGAAGAATCTTTCAGGGAGAGAAACTAGCCAGTGCAAAAGCCATGCATTAGAATCATGCAAAGCACTTTAGAGAAAGCAAGGAAACCAATGTCTATAACAGAGAATATCCAGGTGGGAAAAAGAGTAAGAGATGGAGTCAGAGAAGTAACAGGAGTCCAGATCATGTAGGCCTCCTTGGAATGCCTGCGTAAGAATTTTACCTTATACAGTGACTAGAAGAAAGCAAAAATACCTGTCAGAGGAAAGACAGGTAACTCAAGAGGCTCACTCTGGTTAACACCAGGGCTCTGTTAGTAAGAATAGGGAGAGGTACGTATAAGGTAAGCAACTTTTTTTTTTACCATATCTAGTGCCTAGTGGTGAGGACACTGTGGATACTTAATTAATTCCTAATGATTGGCATATGTACTGCCATTTCTCCTTGCAATAATTTTAATAGTAATGTTCTTTCTTTTATTTTTCCACCATTATAAAGCAAGCCCTAATCAAAATGTTCAATGGAGTTAAATGTGAAGTATTATTTTGTGACTTCTTATCACAGAAAATGTGGGTTAATATTCTTGCTCCATAATTTGAGGTCAAATATGCTTCAATACTTTAAACACATGTCAAGTACTGTCAATAAACTTCCTGCACTTTCTCAAAGTTAAGTTATTTACAACACATTTAAGT
The DNA here is from genome assembly GCF_008728515.1 of Papio anubis. Taxonomy (NCBI): domain Eukaryota; kingdom Metazoa; phylum Chordata; class Mammalia; order Primates; family Cercopithecidae; genus Papio; species Papio anubis. The sequence goes on along the minus strand of NC_044978.1, from coordinate 155,978,662 downwards.
GTGTTTTGTACAACTAAGTAACAATTCGCTTACAATACAAGCTGTGATGGGAGAAGACATGAATATTTTAAAGTGTCCTATTCAAAGGCCTACATTTTCTTTTATATACTATAAACAAAATACGGAAAAATGAATTCATTGCAATGAGGTAAAGTTTCTGCAACAAAATACACTTGAAAGAGAGCTTTATGTTAGATTTCATCTGCCTTGCGCATACATGATGCTTTTTAAATTTTACATGGTCTTGTTGGCTTACTCATAACTGTGATGCTGCTTGTGGTAAAATAAATGGCAACTGTCCTGAAGAATTATTTTTGAGAGGCAGGTTGCTTTTGTGCAGACTTCTAAATCCACCCAATCTTTTCCTGTCTGTTACCATTTACATTAACACCACCATTTATGTGTAGCTCTCAACCACATTTCTTCCACTCCTCTTTGCATGAACATAATCTTTAAGCCTTGATTGTTTCTCTAAAAATTTTAAGTACTGACTCCTTTCTCTCTATCTTTGCTACACTGACCTATAGAGCAGTAAAAGATGCTTTGAATCTCTCTCTCCAGTTGCAGTTCATGTCACACAGAATTGTTCTGTGATGGCCTTAAAGGAGAAGTTGGGTGGCTAGAACAACATGAGGAGGAAGACGTGTCTCTGGCTGATGCTATCTTGACTACTTCCCAAAAGGACGGAATTAATAAGAGCAATGACAACTCAACTCTCTTGGAAATATCCACGGGATTTCACCACATTGAGAATTAAGAATTATCTGCCGGGCGCAGTGGCTCACGCCTATAATCCCAGCACTTTGGGAGGCCAAGGCAGGCGGATCACAAGCTCAGGAGTTCGGGACCAGTTGGCCAATATGGTGAAACCCCATCTCTACTACAAATACAAAAATTATCCAGGCATGGTATCACATGCCTGTAATAGCAGCTTCCGGAGGCTGAATCAGGTTAATCACTTGAACCTGGGAGGCACAAGTTGCAGTGAGCTGAGATCGTGTCACTGCACTCCAGCCTGGGCAACAAAGCGAGACTATGTCTCAAAAAAAGAGAAAAGAATTATCCCTTGACTCCTCTAATTGTTGAAAGAGACACCTAATTATATTGCTGTTTGTTCTTCTTCTATCTGCCAAATTTTTAAAATAATATCTGGCCTTTTCTGCCTTTATTTCTTACCCGGCAGCCCACACTTGTCTCCACTAGCTTTTTTCTTTCACCCAATATTCCACTGGCAGCCCACACTTGTCTCTACTAGCTTTTTTCCTTTACCCAATATTCCACTGGCAGCCCACACTTGTCTCCACTAGCTTTTCTCCTTTACCCAATATTCTACTCTCAACAGCTATTTGACAAGGTACCCAATAAGACTGGCCAGGAATAACCTACCCTAGCAGGAGTGGCTTCTGCTGTCAACATCACCATTTCAACCTGCAGTATGTATGGCCATATTCTACCAGGCCCTTCAACAAACATAGTTACTTTATTCCAGTTATGAAATGGCGTTCAATCTTTGGATTTCATATGAAAAGAAAGTTGAATTTTTTGTATATTATTTATTGATTGTTAAAGTTGATTCAGTAAAGAAAGAGGTTAGTTTTCAGGGTAATATTGAAAAAATTTAATTGCACTAAATATTTTGTCTCATAAATTAATATTTATTAAGTGTTTATTATATCCTGGGCCTAAGGGTTTTACATGCATTAATTCAATGATTCATCATGATATCCTTACAAATCAAGTAATGTATCAGCCTCATTTTATAACAAGTCTTAGGAAGGAAAAAGGGAACAAAATAAACTCCAGCCACTGGGAAAACTGGGCTAACAGAAATTACTCAGTAGCTAATCAACTGATTTACCCCATAGAGGGACAAAAGCACAAGGAAACAGGACCCAAATCACCAGGTGACTGCAAGAATAACACTCAAAATCCAGGCTGAGATAGAGGATTATTTATTCAATCCTCCTCTAGAAATCACTAACGGAGGATAATTTATATTTTTCAGGCCTTAGTAGAACATCAGTTTCGGAACCTTGGGTAAGATTAAAGTTACAGATAATTGGAAATCACACAAACTGTCCTGAATTGAAGTCAGCATTCATTCCTTCCACAAATTCTTATTAAATGTCTTCTATATACCTTGCTCTAAGGGTTAATTGTGCTCAAGGCAGAAAATCCCATGTGCCAAACAATCAGCAGATCCACTTTCTGACTCTAATTCCCCTACTAATTCTGTGATCTTAAGAAAGTCAGGAACTTTTCCTAGTGAGGACATCAGAGCTAGCTACTAAATAAGGCCCCAGTTAATGTTAACTTTGTGCAATTCTATAATTAAGCAGAAATCTGGGAACCCACATATGATTTTTAGAATGTTTGGGATCAATTGACATGTTGGAAGATCCTATGTCCACAGGTATTTTTATTTCTTCCTCTGTGGAAACAAACTCCTCTTTATCTGTTTGTCCTCTGATAGAAGCGTCATGCTATTTTACTCTAAAAAATTCTCATTATATTTCAAAATAAATGAATATTAACCACGGCTAATCATAAATGCAGAAAAGAGTAATTGTCTTGACTCCAAATCTGAAGTCAGTCAGTCTTACAACCAAGAATTTTAAACCCTAGTTTTAATCAAATGATGACAACATACTTTGCCAGAAGACAAAGCTACAATTATGTGCTGTAAGCAATAGTGAGACTGTAATATTCATGTATTAAATAAAAATTATTAATTGAAAGAGTGTATGATATTACTACAAGTCCTCATGCTTATGAAGTGCTCAGTGAATGCAATTTGGATTCTAAAATGCTTAATAACAAGTCACCAGCCTACGGTCAATGGGCACTTACTATGGTGCTGGCACTGTTCTTTACATGCAGAGATTCATTTAATCCTCATAACAACCTTATGAAGCACGTAAGTTTTACAAATGAAAAATAAGGCAAAACAAACAGGCAAATAAACTACAACACAGAGAAACCAAGTACATGCCTAAGTTCATCCAGCTCCTAAGTCCAGGCACTTGCCATGATTGCCTTTGCACAGTCTTGCTTTTTCCATATCCTCTGAGCTGACTAAAGTATCCCAGAGTAATTAGATGGTCATACTTTAGGAGTAAATATTAGGACACTTTCCAATGCTGAATCCAAACATAAATTAGTTTTCCATATGAATGTTATTAATATTCGTTAACATTTGTAAGACATCTTATATATGTAAAGCTTTATACTTCAGGATAATGAAGAATGTATTATTAGTTCACCTTAGTTTCAAGAAAGCAAACAAAAAGGTCTCAGAGACCAGGCCGTTTACCCATTCTGATTTTAGGGTTGACCTTGCCTAACTGTTTAATGCTCTTAACACCCTGGGGGTCAAAAGTTCTAAACTCACCAGAGTCCTTACTGACATTTATAATAGGAAATTTGTTAAAAGTTATGCATGAGAAACAAGTGGAGAAAAGGAGAAAATATGTGGCAAATATGGTGTAAGCAAAAGGATTGAAAAAGGAAAAAATAGGTGCGAGTAAAATGGTGCTAAAATTGGAGAGGTTTTCTTTGCAGTGCCAACACATCATAAAAACTTCATTTAATTGGTACATATTCATTTCCAAGTCACTCATCTGAGTCTTTTATATACAATTATATAATACAAAACAAATAACACTCCTAAGTGATGAGTAACACTGCCAGCATTATACAAATGTCTTGAGTCAAGAGTATTTCTAATAACATTTCTCCTACCCCTCACTAAGTTTCTCTCCAGAGCACATTATTTTTCTAGCTGTATCTAATTCTAGCTCCAAAGGAATTTAGGTAACTTGAACCTTGAAGAGAATCCAACAACCATTACCAGAGGATCTGAGTGTAAGGGTGGTGGTCAAAGAGGTGTGTATTATTTTTTCAACTAAAATATAGTCCTTGGGAAGCCCAGTAAGTATTAGTGTCCTGTATAAAGGAGAGGGTAAAACACCTAGGGCAAATCTCATTTCCATTCGTGTTTTTCATACTAGGGAGATCTGGTTAATCATCAAACTTATCATTGAAGAGGAAATGAAATGCTTAAATATACCCAGATACATGTTAGCATCATCTAGAAAGCTTCTTTCTTTAGGGGATTTGACAAATCCCACAAAACTTCATGCCTTTCAAAGCAACCATCCAGTAGACAAAGTTGCAGGACACATCTCTGTGGGGCCTTGGACTAACCAAGTTCTCCTCACTTTCTCACTTGTAGTTTTCCAAAATATCTATAGATTGTTCTGGGAATGCAACATGTGAGATAAGGAAGAACAGACTAGAAAAGCCCAGGCTCTGTTCCTGCCTCCGCTAGAACATGATGTCATACAACGCTGTAGCCCAGGATGTCCTTTTCCCGCCAAAGTATAAAACCCTAGGCAGACTACTTTTTGAGGTCTCTTAGCTGCAGTGCAAACACAAATCTGCAATCCAAGTTTCTATCCAACTTGGGCAACTTCTCTGAGCCTTAGGAGATTGTCTCACCACAAAAATTAGGCTTCTACCATCCCTTACTGCCTATCTGCAGGGACATTTCTTAACTTGCCATGTGAGTGTTCTTTCTCTGTCGACTCACACAGGTAGTAGAAATTGCAGCCCAAGATGTAGTGGGCCGAAGTGGTAACCAGTGGATAGTGAGTCTGCTTCACAAATACCACAAGGGAGTCCCAAAGTGAATGGACCAGGATAATCAGCTTGATTCATTGATTCCTTAGGGATGTCTTTGTCCATAGTATGAAATGATAACATGGTCACAAACATAAGAATGAACAAAATTTTCTAGTCGCTATTGATTATGCAAACATATGCATAGATCTTTTTTTAAAGTATGACCCAAATGTACTTTGAAAACTGGGATTGTGTGAAATTGAAAAGCTGTTTCATTTCTCTTCAGAATGGAATTGTATTATCTTAATCTTCCTGTGGAATTCTCAGGTAAATTTATACCCATCAGTAAAACATTTCATTTTCTAACTTCTCAAATAAATTAATAAGCAATTCTTGCTTGAAAAAATGATTTTTTCTTGTATACCATTCAATTTTCTTGATCGTCTTAATAATGCATCACTTTCTCCGGTTGTCAACAAATAAAATTTTAATTTACAAAGTCAGAAATGTATATTCAAAACAAACATGATCTGACGAAATTGCAACAAATGACATTCTTGATCATCTCATTTTAGCTGCTACCTAAATAATTGTCAGTCTATATAAATGTGTGAAACACCTGGAGTATAGAGCCACTTGCTTTTGTGTATTTTACACTGCATATTCAATATGATTTTATATAATTTTTCTGAAGCATTACAGAGCTCAAAAATTTTTATCCGATGTTTTTAAAAGGTAGATATTATAATGAAAAGCCACTCAGTGCATTTATATGTAACATTTGCACAACCAAGTTCAGTTCTATTTGCTTATCAAAAAAAAGAAAAAAGCAACTCTATGCATGATTCATTGTACTGGGCTCCTTTAATGGCCAATTCTGATCCCTGCCAAGGTCTCGTTGATTGTTCTATTAATACATCCAAGGAAAAAAAAAGAAGAATAAATCAAGCAATCCAGGACCAACTTAGTCATAGTACAGATACATGGTCTGAAAGCCAGAAAGTAAAATCCTTTAACAAGCTTGCCTGAGTACCTGTTGACTTCCTGCTAAATCACTACTGTTTCTGTGAATTAGGCTGGTCTGTGTCTCTTCACCCCATTTTGAAAATTTTTCTCTTTTAAAATGATTTTCAATTAAGTTACCTGAATCATTGCCTCTTTTCAACTTTACCTCTGAATATATACATAGCCTTCTTAAAGTTTATGGACAGGTATATACACATATATTTTTATATTCATAAATGTTAAATACATCTTTAATGTTATAAGCAATATGCCTTCAGCTGAAACAATAATTTTGATTAAAATGAACTTTTATTTTTAAAAATGTTTGTTAGATATACTGAAATTTTAACAAACATAGAGCAAATAATGCCAGTAAGCAGTTATGTAAATGAATAAGCACATCAGTTTATTGCTGGTCATTATAATTAGTAATAAAAATCAAACAGCCAAAAGGTAAATGTGAACTAATTTATGCTATCTCATTAAAATTGCTTTGTCAAAGAAAAAATAGTATCTTTCAAATGAAAAGTGACAACGTATTAGTTTAGGTTTTAATTAAAAACTGAAAATTCAATATAACTATTGCCTAATTTCACTAGTTGGAAAAACGGAATGCAATAAAATTTAGTTAAACTGATTATACATATATGTAATTTATGAAGAAGTATCTGAAGCATTGATTGATATAAATGTGCAAATTAAGTACAAACTAGGCATTTAAGACAAAATATATTTGATAAGAAATATATCATAAAATAAATTATGTAAGTTTTATTAACATTACAGTAGTATGTTCTTCAACATCTGATGGAACAAACTAAAGTGGCTTTTAAAAAATGTTTTATAAGCATTGCAGTGAGCTCAGATCCGGCCACTGCACTCCAGCTAGGTGACAGAGCAAGACTCCTCCTCAAAAAAAAAAAAAAAATGTTTAAGTATGTTTAAAATTTACATTACCCTGATATAGAATGCACAATAAGCACAAATTCCAAATATGAACCTTAAAAATGTTTAGCCATAGGGTGATATGGGTGAGTGGATATATTCAAATAGTTAAAACACCTACTAATGTTAATATTTATCTCATGCTGGAAAGCAAGCAGATTTGTTTTCATAATTTTCTTATTTTCACTCTGGCCTTTGGATATTTTCATTTGCCATCTTTCCATGTTTTCCAATTCATCATCATCTTCCCACCCTCAAATCTTTCACACCTCACATTTCTTTTATTAATGAAACTTTATGTTTACAAAGCCTGTTTTTTTCCCTTAACCAACATTTTCCATACACAACATCCTTAAATGACTCACTATTAGTTACCAAAGATTCCAATTTCCTCTGAATGTTATTTGCATCATTTATGACTTAGTCCCACACTATCTTTGTGGAATGTGCTATCACTGCTATATAACAAAACTCTATAATTAAACTAACTACATGGATTTGCACATATGTGTACTTTTTATTTTAAATTCAGAGTTTTGCTTGAGCTATTCCATCACCTCTGTTTTGAATGGTCATTTAACTTAATGTCTAAACCCCTTCCTGTCAGGTCCCCATTTATCAAAATCCTATCCATAGTTCAAGCACTATATCAAATTTCAACTCGTCCACGAATCATTTTTTTTTTCTTTTTTTTTTGAGATGGAGTTTCGCTTTTGTTGCCCAGGCTGCAGTACAATGGCACGACCTGAGCTTACTGCAACCTGCTCCTCCCGGATTCAAGCGATTCTCCTGCCTCAGCCCCTCCCAAGTAGCTGGGATTACAGACATGTGCCACCACGCCCAGCTAATTTTGTATTTTTAGTAGAGACAGGGTTTTGCCATGTTGGTCAGGCTGGTCTCGAACTCTTGACTTCAGATGATCTGCCCGCCTTGGCCTCCCAAAGTACCGGGATTACAGGCATGAGCCACCATGCCCAGCCCCATGAATCTTTTTCTTTACACTTCAGAAATAATTTCTTCTTCCACTCCATTTCTAATATGAGGGTATAAATTAATTACATTTTCATAAACATTTTTAATGTATTTATACAGAATACCAATTATGGCCAACACCCTGTTAGACAGTACAAGGCATGCTATAGTGAAAAAAGTTGTAATCCCTATTCTCCAGAATATTATATTCTCATGGAGATATACAGTGAACACACACATGACTATAATACTAAGTAGTGAGAGGAAGTTTCCCTAAGAAAACTACATTACAATTTCTGGGAAGATATAAAAATAAAACCTCTGTTGAGAATAGCTACATTTGTGATGACAATTGAAGTAGACTTCAAACAAAATAAAATAATTTTAGCAGTCAAAGATAAAGTAGAGATGAGTGTTTCCAGATAAATGAATAGGAGCCAATGTATGAAGATGAAAAAGCTCAGAATGTGTTTATGGAACTGCTGTGGGCTTCATTGTACCCTCCCACTCAGTGACCCAGTTTTTGGTACTTTGTTATGACATCCCTGGGAAACTAATGTGCTCATGTTTCTAAATCTAGCTATACAAGACCACTTAAAGTTACCAGCCTTATGTTTTTACCCCCAAGCATTGTGGCTTTGCAGTGGAATTAACTTTTCTTTATAATCAACCATATACATGTATTATTTCTATTAGACCCAAAGTGGGTATCATCTTCTCTGGGAAACCTTTTCGGAGCTCAGTGGCACTTAGTTGCCCCTTGCATATGTTTGTAAAACTTGTGCATAACTGTATCTGAGGAGTTTTTGCTCTATATTTTAATTGTCTATGTATTTATATGTCACCCTTGGTAGACCATGGTCTCCCTGACAGTAACCCTTGTATTTAATGTCTTTGTCTCCAAGGATTCCCAGCAGTGCTCATTAATTGTGTGTGAATGAATGGATGGATGAATGTGAAGTCACTGGAAGTTAAAAAGAAGAAAGAGAAGAAAAAGAAGAAATCAAAGTGACTGCAATAGCTCAAGCTTTATTAATTAAAAACTGGTGGTGACATTATTTGATATTTAGATGTGAAGAGAGACAGTGTTTTTAAGTGAAATAAAATAACTTCAATGGATCTGAGATTCAGAAGAAAAGTATTAGTAGCAATGCAAATGAAGAGCTAAGAAAGAAGATTGAGTGATTCTTTTTTTTTTCTCCCCTCCCTTCTTCCTTCTTTCTTCCTTCTCCATTTATTCAACAGCATCAAATTGAATGCTTTGTGCCTGAGACTGGATATACGGTGATGAGGAAAGAGGTAAGGTGACCACATTTGTAGAGTTTAGAGTCTCATGAGAGAGGTATTTAGGTATTAAAATTTGTACCTGGGAATTAGTGAATCATGAGTTCTTCTCTAAATAGAATATAAACACTCATATACATATATGCACATAAACACCAATATTAATAATATTAAGCAAATGTAGTAAAACAAGCACAATCACTTATTTTGACCTTTTTCTTTCTATTCTTTGTCTATGTGTGTAACTATTAATAAAAATAATAATTAATAATTATAGGCTAGGTACTGTTCTAAGTACTTTCATGAATGAAATTTCAAATGCTTATAGATTATTATGATATCTATACCATATTAAATACTTAATAGCAGTTGTTGCTGTCATTATGTAGGATTTTTTCATCCATTAAATCACTTCTTTGGAATATATTTCTTCGCATACAGCTAATAGTTAAAAGGAATTAAAAGTTTTCATAGCCCTTAATACACTTTTTTCATATTTTCAAAAGGATTTGCTCCTTTTGAAATTGAATAGTTGACAATAATCTAACTAATTTAGAATGTACTAGTGTTAAGTATATTCTTTGTCATTTGGTGTTATCTTTTTAAAAATGGTTACTGATATGGTTTTGCTGTGTTCCTACCCAAATCTCATCTTGAATTGTAGCTCCCATAATTCCCACATGTCATGGGAGGGACCTGGTGGGAGGTAATTGAATCATGGGGGTAGGTTTTTCCTGTGCTGTTCTCATGATAGTGAATAAGTCTCACCAGATCTGATGGTTTTATAAAGGGGAGCTCTTCTGCACATGCTCTCTCTTGCCTGCCGCCATAAATGATGTGACTACTCCTCATTCACCTTCCACCATGATTGTGAGGCCTCCCTAACCATGTGGAACTGTGAGTCCATTAAACCTCTTTTCTTTATAAATTATCAGTCTTGGATATCTCCTTATAGCAGTATGAGAATGGACTAATACAGCTCCTAATAGTTTTAAATTAAAAGTGATTCATCAAGCTCACCTGTATTTCCTCTGCTATGATCTTTTCCTACACATACATTAGTATTAATGTACTTATAACATATTGTTTTTACCTATAAATAATTATCTTTACCACAGATGTTTTTCTTATCATATGTATTCAACATTTTCATTTGTTATTTTATCTCAAATTCATATAATTATTTATTTTTATAGAACTTTTATTATTTTTCCATAAATGTTGTGTATATTTAAGGTATGTAATCTCGTGAGATACAGATAGGTAGGAAAGTGGTTGCTATAGTGAAACAACTTAACATATCTATCATCTCACACTATTACCCAGTTTTTTGCATATGACAATAGCAGCTAAATTCTGCTCCTTCAGCAAAAGCCCAGAATAGGATATTATTAAATGTAGTCTCCGTGTTAGATCTCTAAAAACTTGTTCATCTTATATATATGTATCCTTTGGTACATAACTTTTGTGTATACTTTCAAATTATTTCAATATTTTCATTGTATTTCCTACACTGTATTTCAGAGCTTCTGAGGTTAGCACTGCTCTAGAGAGTGAATTAAATATTCAGTTCTATCTTCTGGCCCCTCTATCATCTTTGTTTTAATTCATTAATGCATTTCCATATTTTGGTCTCCTAGCTCTTCTTGGCAGACCCCACGCCCTTCCTGTTAATTCCTCTCACACAGTTCTGGTTAAGGTCACTTCTCCTGTCAAGTGGCCATAGACCTACGTCATGCCAAACTTCCCCATCCCACGCCTTCAAATCTTGTCTTCTCTTGTCTCCCACAATACAACAATCTCTTCGGTTCTCTCTAATTCTCTGACAACCCCTCCTTTTCTAGTTCTGCCTTATACTCCATACTCTCTTCTCTGCCTATGCCTCTTGTCCGTTCCCCAGACTTTAAATGCCATCTGTAGCTGTGACTCTAAAATTTATCACTGCAGTCATTGACAGCTCCACTAAATTCGTATATCTAACCTTCTGCCTAATATCTCCATGTAAATTTCTAATAGGGATCATAACCTTAATATACCCAAACAAGGCTCTTGATTCTTTCCCATCCCACTCCAACTTGTCTACTTCAATAATCTTTCCTATCTCAGTAATTGCTACAAGTATTGAGCAATTGTTCAGTTGTCATCTTTACTTCCTCTCTCTTACAATTCACACTGAATCTGTCTCAATCCTCTCTGCTTTTCAGTCATGAAATGTATTAAATCTGACTACTTCTCATTACTTCAAACACTAACCACTGGCCATGAGTTCTTCTGTCTCTAGTGTGGACTTCTATATACTATAGCCTCCTAAATCTCTTCTTGTTTCTCATCCGGGTTCCTGTGGCTTAGTTTCCACAAAAGTAAATGGGTCACATTTACTTTCCCATTTCACAGATAAGGAAAAGGAATAACTTGCCCAAGATTATTGCTAAGATTGAAAGTGAGGCAGCCTGCTTTCTTAGCTCACACTGTTATACATTCACACCTTTGTTTAAACCATTCAGTAGCTTTTCATCATTCATAGAATAAAATCTACACTCTATCCAAACATTGGCCTCTATCATTTTACATAATTTTGCCCCTGCCTACATCTCTTAATCCTCAAACACCACAACATTGGTTTCTATCTTAGATCATTTGCACTGTGTGGCAATGTGGTTTCCTTCTACTCCGCTCTCAGATCTTTGTATAACTCACTCCCTCAATTATTCAGGTCTCTGCTCGATTGTCTCTGGTAAACTTATCTAAAATCACCTTCTCTCCCTGGTTTCTCCTCACGCCACTCCTTCACCATCTATCTCTTCATGACTTCCTGAAATTATTAAAATATATCTGCTGAGTGTTTAACTGCCTAAAATCAATACTTTAGCATAGCAGTTGTTTTCCTAACAATTCTAATACGTATATCTTGAAATAATCTTAAAGTTACTTAAAATATGTTTTTTAAACCCCCTATTGCAATTTTGGAAGATGTCAATGTATAACAAAAGAGTACACTCTTTGGCCATCCTGATATTCATACAAAGTGCCCAGTCAATGCCATTTCTATTTCAGGTATTTGAAAAGATGTGTATAATAAAGGAGCACATGAAGGAATGGTTTTCTTCATGTCATACATTTTAAAAAATATCATCAACTAAAGAATGGTTTTTAGATGGGATAAACATTCTCTCTCTGGCTTGAAAAACTTAAATTATCCTCTTACACTTAATAACAATTAACTATCTCAGGAACAATGGAGTTAATATAAATTAGGAAGTAATTGCCTTCCCTAATCCCCAGTGTTCTTAATGCCCTTTGTCACCGGTCCAAATCCAACCAAAAAACTTTTAACCAAAGTGCAGTTATACTAGTACAATCATTCTTGTTATTTGGCATCACTGCTCCAAAACCAAGGTGGAAATTTTCTCATAATGTGATCAAGGCCTATATTTGCAAGTCTTTAGAATATAGCTTAATATTTAGTCCAGTAATACATTTTAAAATAAACCATGTCTTCAAGGGCTTTTGGATTCCCTCATTTCTTAAAGTACTAGATGAGAACATAGCAATTGTAAAGATAGAAAGTAACATGGGAAAGTTTGAAAAAGCAGCAGGAATGTGAGGCATGAAAAAATAATGAGGTGAGGGTATTGCTGATCTGAACTTCAATAGCATAATGTTCTCTAGGGAAAGTGTTTTTACAGACACTTCAATCATTTATGCTAGTAGCCTTTGCTTTACTGGTGGGTGTTAAGTTGTTGTGGTATTTTTTTTCCTAGGTGGGTCAAGAGCACGTATGTTTTAAACACAGAAAAATATGTTAAGGTGATAAGTAATAAGGCCTTGATTTTAAAATTATAGCATTCACAAAGATGTACTTCAAGACTTTAGTAATTCCCAGTGTGACCTCCTGGGCTTGCTGCATTCTCAGCAGAAAACCATCTGCATTCTCTACAATGTATGCAAATGCTACCAACTGTTATTGGAGAAATACAACATGTTAGGCACATGATGTGTCAGGTAGGGAAAAAAGAAACGGGTTTTCCCTCCTAAATGTTAGCCTCCATTCATACCTCACTCCTTATTCTCTCCCCAGTAGTAAATCTGTGGTGTGCAGTGAGACACAACAATTCGTTCTGCCAGTGGAGTCCCATTTAATATCCTCGTGTCTGTGCTTTCAACAGTTCTCTCATGGACCATCAGATTTCTGAACAAATGTATCACCTTCTGTTCTGTCTGCATACAGAATGTCCATTTCTTAGCATTCCAGGGAGATTCAAAATTAAAACAAAAAACAAACAAACAAACAAACAAAAAAAAAACAATCTCCGTTCAAGCCTGAATTCTATTCTTTGATGGATTTGAAGAAATGACAAGCATAAACTTTTACTAGAAGTCATGATCAATGCAAAAAAAGAGACAAAGCAGAGTGGAGAAAGCAAAGGCTGGATCAGGGTTCTTTTGATAAACTGATTTATCTTTTTGTCTTGTTCTAATATTTGGACTTTAGAATTTCCCTTGTGGAGAAGCTTAGCTGGTCACTTTTTCATAGAACCCAGAGGCAAATAAGTTGCCTGCTCAGATATTTGGCATAAAAATTATTGCCCTGCAAGTTATCAAATTCAGAAAAATACTTTCATAGAGTAGCTTTGGCCCTACTTTCATATATCAGCACTTTTTTAATCTTAGAAACCTACAATATGCTCTTATTCTTTCATTAAATATGTAAGTGAAAGCTGCATTTACTGATGAAATAAACGTAAACCTTTTAAGTAATCCCTACATACCAGTTTGTTCACCTTTTTTTTAATTATAATAAGCTAAAGATTTTCTTGAAACTTGCAAACATTCCTGTCATTCATGGTTGGCAGATGTTGTGAGTTGGAGAATACCCATAAGTGTTTAAAAAATATATTCACTCTATGATAAATTTATTTGTTCATAAATGTCAGTTGGGCTTTTAAGCCTGCAGGAAGCAATGCCTGTAAAACTTTAAATTTTTATAAACTTTTAACTTTAAATGCAATCTAGAGGAATACAAAATAAAGTGGCACCATGTAAAAATGAACGGTTTTTCTCCCTCAGAGCTACTTCCCTGCAAACATGCTGTACAGTAACTCAAGTCATACGACCAGGCTATGTTTTACTACTTAGTTGTGTGATAAGGGGTTTAATCAGCCTGAAAGATGTTGACATCTCAAGATTTGTGTTAGAAAAGAACATAATGCCTGATCTTTGGAACTTGGGACTAAAAGCTCACACTTTTCATTTAATAGAAAATCGGATAACTATACACCAGTAGGAATAGATGGTGCAGAAAAAATTTAAATTAAATGTGAAAGATGCAAATTGTCAGGCATTAGACTGTGCTATTACCCTTGATTTAATGAAGCCCAGTGTCTAGAGAAAGACCTCTAACTTGTCAGGTTGTTCTTTATAAAATGAACATTTTTTTTTTTTTACTGTACCAGGTTGTTCTTTGTAAAGGTCTATTTTTAATATATGCTCTACTTTCTCAAGGAAGTTATTGGAAACAAAACTCACAGACTCATAAACTACTTAGTAGTGGAACATATCAACTGACAACAATAATTGAAAGAGTATTTATAATAAATATTTTGAATTAAATTATTTTAAGACATTTAAAGTAGAGTTTTCTAATCATATTTGACTTTTAAATAATTAAATTCTGCTGTTCTGAGACTAATATAACTCACCATAACCTTGTTTATTCATTTAATAAGTAACCATATGCCAAGCTCTCTTGGATTTTCAAGGGCCTTTGTTTCAGTACCTCACAGAAGGTATTAATAGGTGTAATTACTCTGAAGTTTCAGTCAGTTTCCAATACAATATTCTGGAATCTGATATCTCCAGAAGGAGACATGGACAAATCATGATGCTTGGCATCACATAGAATAAATTCCAATTTGAACACAGACACTGACTAGCTGCATGGATTTGATTGCTTGAATTTTTGGTGTCTCAGTTTTTTCATCTGCATGGTGGTGAATATAATAATACTTCATAGTTGTGTTATGGTGATTAAATAGGACAATAGCTGTAATGTGCTTAATACAGTGCCAGATACATAGAAAAACACCCAGTAAATATTAGCTAGCACTAGTAGCACTGGCAATAGTACTTAATAGCAGCAGAAGTATTAGTATTTAGGCTAATAATATTTAATATATCTAGAAAAGCATACCTAAGGGTATTCTTAATTCTCAAATGTCAAAAACTGTTAGAGAAGCCAATGTACTTTTCCACAGATGACAATATAAGAATGTTTGCATACAAATGCAAACATGGTACTTTGGAAAAATAATGCCTTAAAGTGATAGCATTGGAAACAAAACCCATTGCATCCAATGGTAATGAGGTGATATAACTGATTTTTAGCTGGTACGAAATAAATCAAATAGACTCTGCTTCAGTGAGTTTGCAAGTTCAGTTGAGGTGATAAAAATCAAAACACTAGAACAAGTAAAGAGTAAGGACAATAATGATTCAATTAATTTTTGGCACTAAAACTATAAAATTCCATATACTAATTTGAAATAAAATGGTAGTAAAGAAAAATTAAGAAACACAATGTGCTGAACCTAGTGTGAGACTTTGCAGGAGATGTATTCTTAGTATAAAATGGCATGACCTTGAACTGGAAGAAGGCGTAGAACTCAGTTGAATAAAAATGAAATGAATGCCTAACCAGTCAGTCTAGAGACACAACTTAAAAATCTAGAGACAGGTGAAGAAAAAGCAGAGAAGAAATCTGCCTTACTACATCACAGACACAGGAAATAAGATAGGATATGAGCTAGCGGACTTAAAAATAAAACAAATTTATTTTAGTAATCTAAATTTAACTTTGTAGTTTGTAAAAATGATGGAAGCCTTGTACTGATGTCAGATGAAATCTTGAAATCTTGAACAGGTTAGGTTAGAGTGAAAAGATTTTGGTGACAGCTAATGTGTGATGAACACCTACTACATACATTAAGCAAGACTTTCTGCATACATTGACTCATTATTCTTCATGAAATCCCCTGAGAGACATAAAATTAGCTCATGGTTCAGATATTAAAACTGAGGCTTATAGTATTTAAGCAATTCAGCCAAGTCCAAAGAACTAATAGAGATAGGCTATCAGAAACTCACATTAAAGACTAATGAATTATTCTCACTTTAAAACATAACAAATATTTAACAAGTATTATTTAGATTCTATTATGACATTTAATTCCTTAAGATACCAATTGTTTTAATAGAATAAACATTTCTTATTTAAGAAATATATTTGACTAACAATTTCTTCATTATTCAAAGCTTATACTTTCTTGTTATCATTATTGCTGCTGAGAGTGATGTTATTCTAGTATTCAGAACTTGGTGAATTTGGCAAGGGAGAAGTAACCACCCTACAGGAAAAAAAAAAAAAAAAACTTCAAAACAAATCTAAATGTTATCAAATGTATTTTTATTCCAAACACAAGATTAAATGGATGAATGGCAGGGGGTTGGATGGATGGAAGAGAAACCAGCAGAGGGGCAAAACTGCTTGATAGATCAGTATTCAACTACATACCACCACCCTCTGCTTTCCACCTCATGTTTTCTTTTGGTTTCCTTCTGCCATTTCCCTCAGTTGCACCAATTATTCTACTGGCATCCCATCAGACTTGAAGGGGTCTTCTACACTTTTAAAAAGGGGCTTATTTGTGAAGATATAAAAGATATATATATATAAAAGATATAAAAGATGTAAAAGGTTTTATCACCTATATTAAAATTAGCATTCAACAGTATATGTTACTATTGAACTGCTATGCCTAAAATGAGGTTCCAAAAAGATGTTTCAGTATTTTGAACCCCATAAACGACATTGCTCTATGTAAATCATTTTTAGGTTTTTTTTACCCCCTTATTTTAGAGTACTTGGTTTCCTTGTCTTTCTCCCTCATTTTGACGCTTTTTTCAGTGGATCCTTTGTTTAACAATAGGTTGTGTTTTAACCATCTATTTGTTCCCAGTGCGGATCTTAGGGCCTTAACTTTGTGAGTATGTTACATATGTGGACAATGAATATTTGAAGAATTAAGGAGCTCTATCTTGGACCATTTGTTGAAGGTCAGAATTCTTTTTTTTTTTTTTTTTTTTGAGACGGAGTCTCACTCTGTCACCCGGGTTGGAGTGCAGTGGCCGGATCTCAGCTCACTGCAAGCTCCGCCTCCCGGGTTTACGCCATTCTCCTGCCTCAGCCTCCCGAGTAGCTGGGACTACAGGCACCGGCCACCTCGCCCGGCTAGATTTTTTTGTATTTTTTTAGTAGAGACAGGGTTTCACCGTGTTAGCCAGGATGGTCTCGATCTCCTGACCTCTTGATCCGCCCGTCTCGGCCTCCCAAAGTGCTGGGATTACAGGCTTGAGCCACCACGCCTGGCTGAAGGTCAGAATTCTTTAAAAAACATAAACACGATCTGTTTTTTATTTTCTAGTTCAAATTATTTTTCTTATTTCTTGGTGTCAGCTGAAATTAAAACACATACCTTGTGTGAGATGGCTTTTTGATTTCTATATAAATCTCTTATGCTTATTTGCATGTGTAATACAGTGCTTTTAACAAAGTTGGAGAAACAAGACAAAAGTAATACTAGGAGAGAAAGTGGAAGAAAAAGTAATTTTAAGAGAAAAGAGAAACCCATTGGAAAAGAAAAGAAAATGACTATTACTGTAGAGAATAATCTAAACCAACTGGGTACCAAGTAATTCAGCACGGAGGGATCAGTAAATGACAACAGGCAATTAGGTTAAACGTATTTCCTTTCATTCAGTAAATCCATAGAATCCCCAAGATTAACTTAACTACAGAGTAATTTGTCTTCACTATTTGATGTTTCTGGATAAACTGTAGTTTGCTTTTTTTTTTTTTTTTAATGGAAAAACTGGCTGCATTTGTAAATGGCAATTGACACAAGACACGAATCTTTACAAATATGCAGGCTGTTCATGATTCCCCATAAATATTTATCTATCTACACTATCTATGCACAAGGATGCTCTTGTTTGCAAATAATTCGACCTGTGTTGGTTTCCTAGGACAGCAATAATAAAGTCCTGAAAACTAGGGGACTTAAAACAACAGAAATTCATCATCTCACAGTTCTAGAGACTAGAAGTCTAAAATCAGGTGAAGGCAAGACATGCTTCCTCTGCAACATGTAGGGAAAATCCTTCCTCACCATTTCCTAGCTTCTGCTGATTTGCCAGCAATCTTTAGCATTTATTGGTTTGCGGTTGCATGATTCTAATCTCTGCTTTGCAGTCCATGGCATTTTCCATGTGTATCTCTATCTTCACTTGGCCATATTTTTGTTGTTGTTGCTGTTGTTGTTGTAATTATTGGTTACATAGACGTTTGTGTCTGAAAGATCATGAAAGTGTGTCTGCTACTGGAAGAAAACTCTGCGTAAAACACATAGAAACACATACAAAACAGATAGACATTACTCGGTGACACAGATAGCTCTTTCCTTTTTTCCATTCAAAGTTCACATAGGTATTAAATTTAATTTGCGTCTCTATAGATTTTAACTAACATTCTTCTTCTTCCAGGGTGGCCTTAATTTCTTTAGCCTTCTTCCCTGTCTCCTAGGTCTTAATTATCAGTCAATAGGCTCCATTTTCCCTTGTTTTCAGCCAGTTAGACATGTGGGCAGGCAAGCTGTTGAAAGAGGTTAGGTGTCTTAAAGATCCTAAGAAAATAAGTCTTTAGATCTTTCAGTTAAACATCTACAATCAAAATTTGTCTTGCAAGTATTAATAGCCTTTGTTTGATGTTATAATAGAAATTTTCTCCCTCTTTTCTCATTTTAGCTAAGCTCTCTCTGGGAAGGGGAGTGGTGAATAAAAGGAGTTGGAGGAAATAAATATTGCCTCACTGCATAAAACTGGGGAGACAGAACAGAACCACGTAGCGCTTTTTCTTTGGGAAGTGATGGCATAGCACTGTACTATTCTTGGGTTTTTTTTCTTGATATATATATTTGCACATATTTAGGGCATATTTATTTGTACATACTTCTTTTTTTTTTTGACGGAGTCTTGCTCTGTCGCGAGTGCAGTGGCGGGATCTCGGTTCACTGCAAGCTCCGCCTCCTGGGTTCAGGCCATTCTCCTGGCTCAGCCTCCAGAGCAGCTGGGACTGCAAGCGCGCGCCACCATGCCCAGCTAATTTTTTGTATTTTTAGTAGAGACGGGGTTTCAGCATGTTAGCCAGGATGGTCTGGATCTCCTGACCTCGTGATTCGCCTGCCTCAACCTCCCAAAGTGCTGGGATTACAGGCGTGAGCTACCGCGCCTGGCTTGTACATATTTATTATGTGATATTTTGTTACATGCATAGACTGTATCATGATTAAGTCAGAGTTCTTGGGATGTCCATCACCTTGGGTATGTATCATTTATATGCGTTGGAACCATTTTATGTCTTCTCTTGTAGCTGTTTTGAAATATACAATACATTGTTGTTGACTATAGTCACCCTACTCTCCTATCAAACATTGTAACTTATTCCTTTTACTAACTGCCACATGGACATATTCTTATGAAGACATCAATCATATTGGATTAGGACTCATTCCAGTATGACCTCATCTTAACAATCTGCCATAGGGAGAGAGTAATGTGGGTATCTGAGGGAAGATAATTTCAGATTAAATGAATTACCAGTGCAAAAAGTAGGAAGATTACTGACATGTTCGCAGAATAACAAGATCAGTGTGAATGAAGAAGAGGGTGGGAACTGGAAAGTTGTAAATGTCAGAGACGAAGAAGAAGCCAAAATTTGTAGGGTCTTGCTGGCTATTGTAATGACGTTGGCTTTTAGAGGGAGGGAAGAGTTTTAAGCAAAAAAGTGACATAACCTAACTTTTATTCTAAAAAAAAATTTCATTGTAGCTTCTATAACTAGCTAGAAAGGGGCCAAGGGACATTAGTGGAGGGACAAGTTAAAAGGATATTGCCATCCCAGTGAGAAGGAGATGCCATGGACCACAGTAATAGAGATGGAGGTATTAAAATATGATCAGATGTGTTTTGAAGCTACGGAGTCTTCTGATGGGTTTTGATATTGAATGTAAGAGAAATAAAAGAATTTGAGTTAGATCTAAATCCTAACCTGTAACTTTCGACTGGAAAGAAGTAGTTGCCATTAACTGAGATGGGAAAGACTGTGGGTACAGAAGATTTAGGAAGAAGATAAGGAGTTCCCATTAAGAACAAGTGTGAGATGGCAAATAGAAGGATAAAAGAAGGGAATTTAAAAAATAGTAGTGTATGAGCTAACAGTTTTATTTAAAAGTATAAAACTGAATGAAATCACCAAGTTGGTGAGTTTAATTAGACAAGACAACAGGGTCAACTACAATTTTAAAAGATCTGAGAGAAGAAAAGGAATAAGGAAACAGGACTTAGTTTGTAAGAGAAAAACTAATAGTGTGTGCTATGGTGAAAGCTAGGTAATTACTGTGTTTAAGGAGGTAGGTGTGATCAATTGTATCAAATGATGCTGCTAGACTATTCAAGAAGAGACTGAGATTTGTCCACTGACTTAGCAATTTAGAAGTTACTGTGACCTTGAAAAGAACAATTATGTGTAGTGATAGGTACAAAAGCCTGATCAGAGTAGTTTTTGAAAAGAACAGAAGGACCTGAATAGGGGACACTGAGTATAGAAAATGTATCCAGGAGAGAATGGAAGGGACCTGGGGTGAGTTTCATAGTGGATTTCAACTTCATATAATAAGGTTTATTTCTTTTTTAGAAATTTAGCGATATTCTAACGTGTTAATTTCGGGAAAATGACATGTAGGCATTTTGTAGCGTGCTTTGTACTTTTCTTTATTTAAAAGAAAATGGAAAAACAAAACCAACTAATTCTTGAGCAAAGACTTTCAACAAATTCAAATCTGATGACTTCTTAAAAAATTATGTAAAGACAAAAAATATTCTTCTTCAGCAAAGACTGACTTATGACTATCTTTTCATTGTTAGAAATCTGTAAAAGCTAATCATAGATATGGTGAGAATCCAATGCCTGGGGCAGGTTGAGGCATTGGTTGTGATTTGTAAGGGTAGGTGGTAAACAGAAACCAAGACAGATGATGTGCATATCCTTTATGAAGTCTGGGACTGAAATAAGTCAGTTTATCTGTGTGTCAGGGAGATGAGATGTAGCTTTAGAAACTAAAGGTCTAGTCAAACAGATAAACGAAGTCAAAGTTGAAAGTAATTCCAGAATGTGTGGGTGGGGGAAAAAGACTAACAGGCAGAGAAGGCATAGGAGATACCAATATTGGACAGATGAGTTATCCTAGTCAGCTCACAGGACCCTGAATGGGATCACCCTCTACCCTACTTCATAAAACACCTCTGGAAAACATTATGATACTGTATATTTGTCTGAATTTGGTCAGACTGCCTCTGGCTGTTTCCAAATAAGCATACTTATCTACAAAGAACAAGTCACTAATAGGATTTTTAATAAGCTCTTTCATGGCCCTTTGTTTTTTGTTCTCTTAGTTGTACACGCCCTCTTAATCTACGCTCAGAAAAGTTGGGTGTACACTATTTGATGAATATTGGTGTTCTTATTCATGGATAAACTTTGAAACTAGTAACTTACAGCATGTGTATCACATATTGGTGAAGCTTTCAAATTGCTTTTCCAGGAACTCTCCTGAATCCTTTCTTAAGGAGAATATGTAAACATGGAGCAAAATTTTATCCATATATCTAAATTGTATATATGTGGGTATTACCTGTATGTAGTTTGTAGACTTAAGGTTGTTCAAAATTATACTTAAAGTATTAAATATTTGTCTAAAAAAGAAGTGAAAGAAAATAATAAAAGCAACTTTGAGGTTCATCAAAACGTTAAATGTAACCAATGAGAAATAGAAAGTAATAAACTAACAACTATATTGAAACTTATTTTAATCACAGAATAAAATTGCCTAATACAATTTATTTTTCATTTACATGCATTAATTTAGAATTCAGCTCACTATGTTAAATAAAGCGTTAATTGGAAAATGCTGAAGTTAAACATAAAAGTTTTACTGAGATCAAAAAATGCTTCCTTTTAATAATCTCAAAGGTTACATTATATTTGAATATTTCCCGCCTGAATATTTTGGAGTATTACTATGCAAAGATCAACCTTTTAAGAGTTTTAAACTACCACCAAGTATGATCTCATTTTATTTGATATTTCTGAAGAACTCTTAAAAGTAAACAAGATGAGTAAAACTTTAATTGACATTTCTTGAATTTAAATATTCATAAGATGATTGATATTTAAACATCATCTACTGAAGAGCTCAATTTCAATGAACCAATCAATGTATCAAATCCAGATATACTACCTTGGGATGATGAGGGCAAATTATAAGAGGAAAATTTGCTTGTTTTCTATTGGAAAATGGATCATAAGTTTATATCTATTTTAATCTATATAACTTAATTTTAAATGAATTATCCTTGTTTTAACTAAAAAAGCTATTGTCCTCTGAATTGCAATATTTGTTATATATAACTTTGTGGTATTTTAATTGAAATATTTTTGCTGCACAAATTAAAGAGATATTTTTGACTTGAGATAAAACTTAACTTTTGTCTTTTTTTGAGAACAAAAAAGTATATTTTGCTGTAGGAAACAAAGCAAATTATCTTGACCTTGCACATAAACTTTATGTAGTTTGCTCTTAATAAAAAGTAAATTTAGAAACTGAGGCGAATATACACTTGTCTTAAGACCATAAAAAATTATTTAAGAACAGGAGTTAAGATGTAAAATACAACATAAAATGTGAGATTTTTATGACCAGTTGCAAAATTTTTCAGTATCCAAAGTTCCATTCAACTTCAAAAAAATGGCAGAGGAGCTGTTTGTTACTTGAAAGTCGGATATTTTGCATAACATTTTGTAGAGATTCAGAAATCTCAATCTAGGCCTTTTCAATCTATGCCTTTTAAATAAAAATTGTTTTATATAAAGTATTTGTTTCATTTGAGAACACATTTAAAGCTTCAGTGTTTTGTTTGGAAAAAGATAGATAAGGAATTTTGAAATCAGTAGAAATAGAAGAAATTTTCACATACAAAAGGTGCTGAGATAACTGGTAACTACTGAAAAGCAAAAATATCATGCTTTGTATAAAGTGTGAAATGCTAAAATGTAAATCATTAAATCACTGAAAGAACAGACTTTAGTTTGCTTAGGGGAAAAGGAAGTCATGCCTAAACTGAAAAGCAAAGAAAGAAGCTATAGTTTAAATGATCAGTGGATTTTTAACACACAAAGAATGTAGAATACTCTAGATCAAACACTAACAGAAACAACATAAAGAAGACAAGTTATGATCCAGGAAAAAATATTTGCAACTATTTGGGAAGAGAGCTAATGTTTTTACTATATAGTAAATTCTCACAAATCAATAATAATATCAATAATAAAAAGCAAATAACTTAAAAGGAAAATATTCCAAAACAAAATAGATGAATAACTGAAATGTGATATAAATGGTAATGGTTGTGAAAATGTACAGTTTTACCAACAGAAAATGGACAAAATAAAAATCATAATTGTGATATCATCACTTTCTGTTAGATTTGGTACCCTTTTAGACATGATCAAAGGATATAGGACCAGTAATGGTGAGTTTCTAATACATATCAGAGGCCTTGAAAAAGAATATTTATATTTTGATCCAAAGATCCTACTCCTAGAAACAGTCTATGAAAAATTGAAAATTCAGTTCAAGACCAAATGAAATAAAATAAATACATGAAATGTATACATAAGGATGGTTACTAGAGAATTGGATGATATACTCAAAACTGAAACAAATTCAACGTATAAAAAGTCTGCCAGTAAATAAATCGCCACAAAGCCACGAAGTCGAATGTTCTGCAAGCACTGGGAATCATGTTTTATAACAATTCTTAATGACCGTGGGAGAGGTTACCAATGAATTTGGAAGTTTAAAAAGTTATACTATAAAATAATTATGAAAACGAAATAAGTGACATATATGTCTTATATGGTGAATGTGTGTTTAAATGTGTGTACATATTTGTATGTGTGTGACTATATAACATTTAGAAAATATATCTGGAAGGTGATACCCCATTAGTATCCACTAATAGCTCATTTACCTGGGTACTAAGCTTTGATAATTTTTTAATTTTGCCCAAATTCCAATCTAAGGGGTCTGGGGAGTCATGCCTTACAAACGATAAGTTCTTATCAGATGGTTTTATTTAACCCTGTATAGTGTGACTTTCTTTCCAACCCGACTCTGGAATAACATTATGAGACAAGGAAAAAAATCAAAATTTTACCTCCAAAAAAAATCAAAATTTTACACCAAAACATGTTTCTTTGCCATATCTTGAAATGGCCCTTTTGCAAGATGTCCTTTGTGGGGGAAAATGTACATCTGTAAGAAATCTCGGGGCTGGGCGTGGTGGCTCATGCCTGTAATCCCAGCACTTTGGGAGGCCAAGGTGGGCGGAGCACCTGAGGTCAGGAGTTCGAGACCAGCCTGGCCAACCAACATGGTGAAACTCCGTCTCTACTAAAAATACAAAAATTAGCCGGGCATGGTGGTGCATGTCTGTAATCCCAGCTACTTGTGAGGCTGAGGCAAGAGAATCGCTTGAACCCAGGAGGCAAAGGTTGCAGTGAGCCGAGATCGCAGCACTGCGCTCCAGCCTGGGCAATGGAGTGAGACTCCGTCTCAAAAAAATAAATAATAAAAAGTAAAAGAATCTCTATTAACATAGCTATATTTTTCTTCTTCTAGGCCCTCCCAATCCTGAAGAGATTAAGTAAGAGTCTAGCACCTTTTGAAAGGTCTGAATAGGAAACATTTGTCATCTATTGTCTCTAAGGGTAGAAGCTATATGTCTTCAAATAAACCTTGGTCTCCACAATCTTTTATCTTAACCTGAACATTTCCTTTCTATTGATCCCAGGTCTTTAGACAAAGTCAACCAATTGTCAATCAGAAAATGTTAAACTTATCTATAGCTTGGAGGCACCTCCCTGATTTTGAGTTGTCTCGCCTTTCTAAACCAAACCAATGTATTTCTTAAATGCAATTGATTACTGTCTCATGTCTCCCTAAAATGTATAAAATCAAGCTGTGCCCTGACCTCACTGGGCATGTGTTCTCCTGAGAGCTGTGTCATGGGCCATATCTGTCACTTATATCTGGCTCAGAATAAATCTCTTCCAATATTTTACAGAGTTTGACTCTTTTTGTTGACACATCTATGTTTATCTCCAGATTATGGAATCTCAGTTGCTTTTTCTTGTTTGGAATTACTTTATTTATTTATTTATTTATTTATTTATTTATTTATTTTGTCCCAAAGAACTTACATTACTTTTTAATCTCAAGTATTTTTTCTTTAAAAATCTGTTGAGAGAAGTAAGTAAAGCTTTATATCAGATTAGGGAAATGCTTCAAGACATGCAAACATTTCCTATTCCTACACCAATGGAAGACCTCAGAATTAGGTCATTTTGATCTTTGTTGCTGAGCCTAAAAATCCTTCCCAAGAAGCGATCTAGGTTTTCAAATGGTGGGAGTTAACCTGAAATTATTACTTGACCTGAAATTATTTTTTTACCCCTTATTTATGCTCTTGAATTTATTATTAGTAAGGATAATCTAGGTGTTGTGGTAATAGATTTACTCCAAAATCTCTGTGCCTTCTCACAAGAAAGTTGATGTTTCACTCGGAATAAACATTTTGTGAAACAGCAAAGGATAAGTCCGCACAGTCACTCGGGAACCGCTGCTGAAAGAGGCACTGCAGTGTTGTTTCTGCACCATCTAAAACAAATGGCCTCCTTAAACCTTACAGTGGGAAAAGAGGAGGGCTGTTGGAGTTTAAATGTTTCCACTGAGAAGTGATAATACCACTTCCTATAGTCCATTGGCCAGAAATAGTTACAGCCCCACCTGACTGAAAAGCTGGGCAAGCTAGAACATGACATAAATGTTCAGAGAAAGAACTTGCATATTGAGTGCACACACATAAGCTATTATAAAATTAATAAGCATTTTTAGCGGTACACCCACCCATTCGATACTTGTGTATTTCCTAAGTGTATGTGCAGCAGTACTGAGAGTCTTCTCTTTTTTGTTTTAATCTTAAAATTTGATGATCTGAAAAAGAAAAGGACTGCTTTTTCCAGTACGCTAGTAACCTAGGAACAAATATGCTTGGCATAAACATCAGGCTTACTGATTTCTTCCCTTACAGGAAAATAATAGACTTCTGTAGTGTGACTGATTATTTTGCTTACATTCTTGTTCAATTCCAGCACAAACTTCTTGAAAAGGTTATTATGCCTACATTACTGAAAGGTAAACTGAGGTACCTAGAGTTGAAGTAATTTGACCAACAGCATATGGACAAACGTTAGAAATCAAATTTAAATCTAAAAATGCACAGTTGCAATAATAATGATCCTTTCAGTATACCAGATTGCATCCCTTTTTAGTTAAAAAAAAAAAAAAGACAGAAAGAAAGAAAAAGAAAACTCAACACCTCCAATTTTACTCAAATGAAAATTTCAATCTGAAACCACCAATGGTTAAGAATTGTAGTTACAAAATCCCATAAGTACCACATTCCATTGCTGGAGGGGCTTCTCGTTAGAATATTTTTTTCTTATGCTGTGATGTCTGTTTGTAACTCCCATTATGTCTAGTGAAATGAGATGTATTTCATACTTTTGCTATTTGTGCGATTTGAGGTCATTCAGTCTTATATACCTGAGCCTCATTTAACAAATTTGTAATATGAACAAAATAAAACTTATAATATTCAAATGTTGCAGATATATACTTTATATTTTTAAAATACTGTTGTACTTAATGTTTCTTATTCACACTTGAATCCAATCCACTGGAATAAACTTTGTATATGAATGTATAGATGCAAAGAATATTACAAAGAATAAATTTTTAAAAGAATACAAAAGGAGGTTTTAACTGTGGTTGACTCTGGGTAGTGCTATCTTGTCTGTTTTTATGTTTGTGTAACTGGTTTTTTTTGTATTTTCTAATATTTATTCAATAATTACATATTGCTTTTATAATAAGAAATAAAACTTTGAAATTAACTATTTCAAATTAAATACATGTATATATATGACAGCCTGCTTAGCAAACCAGCATTCCTTACTTTATCAAACTTTTCTTTTGTAACATGTATGAATTTTACCACAAAGTTTTAAATATAGTCTTCCTTAAACACCATCTAATATGTTTATCATTTGTTTCTGTGTTTAAGTTTTTATAAGTTTTTATTTGGTCTAATATTTATTTTTCTGCATTGTAAAAGGTACATTTTAATATAGTTTCTTTTCTCAAAATGTTTTTCAACTTTAATTAACGCACTCTTTCCCCTTTTCTGCTTTTAAAATGCAAGTAAATCCTGACATGTCCACAGATTTGTACCTGGACTCTTGTCAAATCTATTGATCAAAAGTTATATTGACTTATTACCTTACTAGTTTAATTGGTATGACTTAATATTATATTTTAAATCCTCCTGCAGCCATTTGTAGTGTTATCATAAAATAATATTTCATTTTTAGCATCATTGCTTCAGTTGCTCTCTTGCTTTCCTTTTCTTTAACATATATCTAGTAATTCTCTTCTTGCCCTTTATTTCCAACATTACAGTATCATTTTGTTTTAGATGTGTTTTGGGTAAACAGTTACATTTTGTTTTTATTTATCTAATCTGAAAGTCTGCTTTTCAGTAGGTGAACTTAACCCATGGATCTGAAAACTTTTTCTACAAAAATCATTCTTAGCTCTTGGCCCATACATAAAAGACTATGGGTTAAAGTTTAACTAATTCAAATTAAATGATTGTAATTAATATTTACAGCAGTTGCTTCACACTAGACACTGTTCTAAGAACCGTACAGATAATGATTCATGTAATAATCCAAAAAACCCTATAATGTTCTATAATGAGCTACTATTATCCCCACTCCACTAATGTGGAAACTGGGGGACAGAAACTTGTCCAAGGCCTCACAAGTGGTAGTTGAGGGAGCTGGAATTTGATTTGAGGTAGTCTGGCTCCGGATTCCACAGCTTTCATCACTACAATATATTACTACTCATTGATGAAAGACTGAAACATGTGTTTCACTTTATTCTTACTCTCTTATTTCATGTTTTCTTTTACAAGTGGTTAGCTTTGTATTGCTACTGTAACAAATCGCCACAATTTAGTGGCTTGAAACAACACAAATGTATTATCTCACAGCTGTGTAGCACAGAAACCTGGTGGACTCAAGCAGGATTGTCTTCCTGTCTTAGAAGACTGACATTAAATGTTGACAGGGCTACAGTCTTACACAGCCTTATCTACTACAGCCCTTCAGGTTGTTAGAAAAATTCAGTTCGATGCAATGGTAGGACTGAGGCCCCCTTTTTCTTGCAGGCTCTCAGCTAGTGGTTGTTCTTAGCTTCTAGACGCTTCCAACGTGCCTTGATTCATAACTCTTCCATCTACAAAGCCAAAAATAAATAGTTGAGTCCTTCTCATATTTCTGATCTCCCTGATTGCCCTTTTTGGCTTGCTTTTATGCTTACTTGTTCCTCTTGTAGGGTAAATACACCTTGTAACAACAATTTAAGCTACTCGTAGAAGGACCCTGTATGGCAGACACACTCGAATGTGTGTTCCAAGCTAGGAAATCCAGGAGACGTGTTCCTTGTCTTGAAGAATATTTGAGGCCCTGGTTTGTCCCGTGCAGCACAGGCCATACAGGAAACTGAGGCCCTGAGTTTTGGCATAGAGGGGGGTTGCCACATAGAGGTCATTAAGGGGAGGATGTTAAGTGAAATTGACATATAAACTGTTTGCATGCATTCCCAGTTTTTCTGCCCAGCCCACCACCACTAGGCCCTGCAGTTATGTTGTCCAGCCCACCACCACTGGACTCTCTCCCCCACATATAACTCCTTAATAAAACCCGATGTCTTGCGTGCTGGCTCTGGTCTCTTCTTTGGCCTCTTGAACCTGCTGCCTTCCCTACTGAGGTTAATAGGGGTTTGTCACAACACTCCTCCATCTCTCTCTCCTATCTGCCTCTTCAGCTTTTAAGGGCTTGAGGATTGCATATTCTACAATAATCTCCCTATTTTAAGGTCAGCTGATTAGTAATCTTAATTCCATCTACAAAGTACCTTCACAGCAGTAACCAGATTCATGTCTGATTAACCAGAGGAGAGGAAACTTAGAAGTACATCTTTAGGATTCCCTCTACAAAGCTTTCTTTTTCATTCTTTTTTATTTTCTACTCTGTGTTTCCAATCTGTAACTATAGCCTTTTAAAATATTTATTCTGTCTTTGGTATAAGTTAATTACCCTAGAAAGAGAGCGAAACACAACTTATTTCAACTCCATTTGTGCTGCTTATCGTAATAAGTCCTTTCCTATCAGTTCTTTAACTGCATTTTGTAAACATATATTTTCATTTCCCATAGGTTTTTAAGACTCAGGGAAAAAATTAGTTTATTTTGCTTAGCTAGACAGACCATTATCTTAAATTTTCCTTTAATTGAACCAACTATATAGTAACATTTGAAGTAGACCATACTATTTACCGATGTTTTACACTGTACTCACATAACTGTTCTTACGTATCACTTTGCAATGCTCTGTGCTTACATTATGCATAACTCCAGTCAGAGTGGGTATAACATTTTCTTTTTGTCCAAAGTTAAAACTATATTATAACTGATTATTTCACTCCCCTATCATCTTTTCATTGCTTATGGAAGGCACCGAAGAAAGTAATATACAACCTTCAAAGCATGGGATGAATCCCTTTCCAAGCCAGGGTGCCATCAACTTATCCTCCCCAAACATCACTTCTGCTTATTTGAACCTCATGCATTACCTATTACATTGCAGCATAATGATAAATTTGTAATTCTCACCTTTGGGCGCATGTTGCCCCTCTGACTTCATTTTCTTTAGCCGACTGACTTCTATTTGCCTTTCAAGCATAATCTAATGTGTCACCTCCCTTCAGGAAATTTTCCTCGTCTGGGTTAAGTGCCTCTCTTTTGTGCACCCACACAATTCTTCTTGTATTTTTTTATCAGAGCATTTTTCATATCCAATTGTAATTGTTTGATTATTTCTATAGTTCCCACCTATACTTTGAAGTCCTTTTGAGCAAAGCCTGTGCCCTTCCCTACTAGTTGTGTTTCTTGAGATGGATTAGGTTTGGCTGCAATTAGCAAACGACTCCCAAATATCAGTTATTTAAAACAGCACAGGTTTATTTCATCTTCACACTACATGTGTGTCACGGGGCAGCTTAAGGCTCTGTTCATTGCTCTTTTCACTGACAAAGCTGTCATGATCTCTAATGTCAGCTGCCATGGAAGAGAAAAGGAGAGACCATGATATACACAATGGCTCATGAAGCATCTCCCTGTAGTGACATATGTCAGATCTGCTCACTGTTCATTGCAAAAAAAACCCACGTGACCATATCTACCCTCAAGGGGAAAGGAAAACCAAGCTTATCATGTGCCAGAAGTGAGAGTTTTGAGTATTTGGTGAACAGCTCTAGTGATAGACAGCAGCCACACTCAGTCTCTTTAAGTGTGATGTGAACTGCATGTTTGTGTCCCTTCAAAATGCATATGTTGAAACCATAACCCCCTACAGGATAGTATTTGGACGTGGGGTCCTTGGGAGGTAATTAGGTTATGAGTATGGAGCTCTCACAATAGAATCAGGGCCCTTCTAAAAAGAGACCATTAGAGTGAGCCCTAATGTCAGCTGTGGACCTTGGATAATAATGATGTATCAATATAGATTCATCAATTGTGACAAAAGTGCCACTGTGGTGAGGGATGTTGATGGTTGTGAAGGCTGTGCTCCCTACTCTTCTTAGGCGTAGGCAGTATCAGGAAATCTCTACCTTTCACTCAATAGTACTGTGAACCCAAAATTGAGCTAAAAATAACATCTATTTAAAAATTGTTAAGATGGTAACATTTATGTTATATGCATTTTGCCACAATTAAATTTTTTAATTTAAAAATATTTTAAATTTTTTTGACTATAAAAAACTTCAAACTTAAATAATACATCCAGTTGCATGCCCACATCATTATAAAAGTTCAGTAAAAATGTCTTGTTTTGATTACAATTTGGATAATTGATTAACAATGGCAATGATTCAAAAGTAAAAATTGGCTAAAGGGCCATCTTTTAAAACTGCAGTATTCATTATGAAATAAAGTGTTTACAAATGCAGTTAATTCTATGCTTTTTTTTTTTTTTTTTTTTTTGGTCCTGGAACAAACTGAATGGAACCAATAACATATTTCCTTGGTTTTAATTATGCACAGTAAGTATTTTTGATGTTGCCAATTTTCCTAAAGAATAGCAAATGCTGCCTTTTACTCAATAGCTTTGATTGTGTGCATTACATGCTAAACATTTTCCTTTTCCTATAGCAACTATTAAGCATGGTGACACCCACAATGTCCCAGCATGGCCAGGCATCCCCTGAGTTGTCTTTTACTAAGAAGGCCATAATTCTAAATGTTCTCTCTTTAAAAAGCAACAGATAACTTATCTTAAATCTTAAAACTAAAATATTAACCCTTATGGAAATTTGCAAGATGGTGAAAAATTGCTGGAAATTTGTCCAATGTTGACTTTTAAAAATGCCTGTGTCTCTTTCAATCTTATATTCCTTCTTCTATTGTACTATGTACTCAAATACACCTATGTGTACACTTTGGTATGTCTGTTTGTGTGTATGAGTTTGTGCATATCTGTGTGTGTCTGTGCATGAGCGTGTATCATGGAGATATGCTATTTTATTATAACTCAGGTATTAATGGCATCATTCTTGCAAGATTCCTTACTCTGCAGAAGGCCTGATGTTATTGATGTTTGTTGAATTAAATCAATTGACATACTGTTGTTACTCAAGACTGTGGTTCATGCTTTCCCACAAAAGAAACAAAAAAGCAAAAACTCTCTTCATCTCATATTTTTTTCTCTCTCGTATGCTAACTCACAGACAAGCTAATAAATGTGCACATAAAGCTACACCATTACACATTTTTAAATACTTTTTTATGATGCCTTCTGAATGATCATTTGTTCCCTTTGCTTTCTGAATAATGGGAGCACTATATGAGCTACATAAAACTCATATGAAGTAGGTATATTTCAAATTAACTAAAATGGTGACCCTTTTTTACTCAAGTAGCATTCAGTATTTTTGAGAAACTCTCAAAAAAGTTTCATTTTAATTTCTCTCTCTAAATGAAACTCTCCAACAGCCTTTCTAGAGTCCTCTCCATAAATGTTGTGGTCAGTTTGCATTAAAAAAAATTTACAATGGCTTTGTTCCACGGGCAGCAGGTGCCAGGAGGAGGAAAAGGGAAGGACTTATGCCAAGGATTCAAAACGCATGCCAGTTGCGTAACAGTGTAGAATCACAATTAGGTGGAATGTAAACAACCCTGGCAGTGTGATTCAACCATAAAGTTCAAATAAAGGAGAACTATATGTAGATAGGTTAGAAATAGACAGTACAGAGTTAAAAATGATAGATGGATGGCAAATTGATTCGCTAGATAGAGAGAGAGAGAGATCCATAATTAAACCCGGATACATTAATATAAATAAGGGTTGAGAGTTCAGTACTCCAGGAAGGAAGTGGGCTATTTTATCTGGTTTCCGCTTCCTGTTTCTAAGGCTGGCTGAGGTTTGTAAAGAAAAGTCTCACTAAATGAATAACAGTTCACATACTACTAATAATAATTCATTGAACATAGATATATGCAAGTGCTATACTATATAGTTTGTCTTTGATCCTTATGATAGTGCTGTGATGAACATAAAACATTCATCATTTTGTAGATGATGAAATAAAAGCTTAGGGAGTTTTAAAAACATGTATGACCAGGTGCAGTGGCTCACGCCTGTAATCCCAGTACTTTGGGAGGATCACTTCAGCCCAGGAGTTCAAGTTCAGCCTGAGCAACATGACAAATCCTTGTCTCTACAAAATAATACAAAAATTAGTCAGGTAGGGTGGCATGTGCCTGTAGTTCCAGCTACTTGGGAGGTTGAGGCAGGAGGATCGTTGGAGTCCAGGAGGTCAAGGTTGCAGTAAGCTGTGTTCACATCACTGCACTTCGGCCTGGGTGACAAAGCAAGCTCTGTTAAAAAAATTTTTTTAAAGCACAAGGTAGTATAGTGGACAAGTAAAAAGCATAGTAAGGATTGCTCTGATACCAGCCTCTGAAATCTAACCACTAGAAGTGCACTGTGAAATATGGTAGTCATTAGCAACATATAGCTATTTAAATTTAAACTAATAAAATCAATAAACTTTAGAATTTGGTTCTTCAGTCCCACTAATCGCATTTTAAATGCTTACTAGCCACATGGGTCTTGTGGCTACCATATTGGACAGGGCAATTAAAGACTGTCAACTTTGCAGAAAGTGCTATGGGAGAGCTGCAGTAGACCAAACTGCTTTATCAAAAATTATTATTCTTATGTGAGGGACTAAAACTTGTATCAAAAATAAATAACTGATCACCTTTCTTCAAGAGGTCAGTTTAGGTTGATATATCATCTTTCCCTACTCAAGGCTTCTTGACATCAGCACTACTGATATTGGGGGTAGGGGGAGGCGGGGCAAATAATTCATCTTTATGAAGGGCTGCCTTGTGCATTGGAGAGTATTTAGCAGCTGCAATGAACTGAATGTTTATGTCCCCCACCCTCCAAAATCATGTGTTCAGTCATGTATTCAAATGCTAACTACCAATATGATGGTATTAGGCAGGAGGTTTGGGTGGTGATTAGGTCCTAAGAGTGGAAATCTCATGAATAGGATTAATTCATGAGGCCACTAACACTAGGGTGTGGAGAAGGAAGCAGTAAATGCTGAGAGAAGAAAGGTCTTTATAAGGAATACTTCTTCATAAAAATGTTTGCACTTCCTGATTCTGAGCCAGTGGGTGGTCAGAGCTAGTGAGGTCACAAGAAAGTTTTACACTGACAGGCAGTTGGAGTTCTCAGGGTTCTGCTTCTCTCACTAAACGTGGAGGGCTGTTGTTTGAGAAGGCTGTGGTTTGTTATAGCAGCCTGAATAGACTAAAACTGCAGCATCACTGGCCACTACTCACCAGATGTCAGTAGTATCCCCTCTCTGTTGTGACAGTGAAAGATATCTCCAGACATTGCAGAATAGTTCCTCACCCTTCCTTCTAGTGAGGTTACAGTGAGATGAAGGCCCTCATCGACTCTGATTCTGTAGGCCTTTAGATCTTGAACATCCCAATCTATGGTATTGTGAGAAATAAATTTGTGTTGTTTACAAGACACCAAGTGCAGGGTACTTCTTCAGTTGCCTTTGGAATAACCTAACTCCTCCCCCATTTTCTTACTTGTACTTCTCAAGAATAACTGTGGAATGTGCTGAGACTGCAACATCCTGAGATAAGGAGGGATGCCTAGAACAGAACAGGACTTGTTACTGTCCTTCTTAGGAAATGCAACATCTAGAATTAGGGAGTAACTCCCTGGGGCCACCCTGGCTTTGATCTTCTCTCTCCTAGAAGTAGGATGTACTTCTTCAAAGCTTCACTGAGTGAGTTACGTGGTCCCTGAAATATATAACCTAGGGTAGGCTGCCATTCAGAGTCCCTTAGTTGTGGTCCAAAGTGGAGCAAGCACAGATAAGAGTTCATCCTTCCTGGGCAGCTTTCTTGCACCTTGGGAGACAGGCTTCCAAAGGATTCAAGATTTATGTCTCTTGCTGCCTATCTCTAAGTAATAAACCTGCTTTGCATAACTTATGTGTGAGTGTGTTATATCTCACCAGGCTCAGACAAATATGTAACCAATGTATGGTGAACAAAAACAGTAGCCCAGGATGCAGTGGCCATAAGTATATGGACTTCTGTTTCTGGTGGTTGGCACGGTGATGAACTTTGCTTTTCTCCACTAAATGAGAGTCTTCTTTTGGCATTGGTAATTAGCAAACCTGCTTCACATACGGTGGTGAATAGACTAAAACTGCAGCATTCCTGGCCACTAGTCGCCATATGTCAGTAGCATCCTCTCCCTGCTGTGATATTGAAATATATCTCCAGACACTGCAAAATGTCCTCTGGGGAATAAAATTATTTCTAGTTAAGAACCACTTCATGAGGCCACTAACAGTAGGGTGTGGAGAAGGAAGCAGTAAATGCTGAGAGAAGAAAGGTCTTTATAAGGAATACTTTTTCATAAAAATTATTGCACTTCCTGATTCTGAGCCAGTGGGTGGTCAGAGCTAGTGAGGTCACAAGAAGGTTTTACACACTGATAGGCAGTTGGAGTTCTCAGGGTTATTCTTCTCTCACTAAACATGGAGAGCTGTTATTTGGAAGACTGTGTGGAACTTGAAAAAATACACTGAACATTTACTTTAAAAAAAGAATGAATCAATGAATGAAAGAAGAAATAAATATTTTCTTCATTTTCAAATATTTTCAAGATGCCAGTACCTGACACTATCAGCTTTTCACAAGAAGTCATAGTCTCATAGATTCAACCTTAGTTCAGCATCCCCCAGAAACAGACCCGGAAACAACAGATTTGAATGAAAGTAGTTTATTTGAAACATTGTCCCAGAAATGACCAGTAGGAGGATGGGTTAGTACATAGTGATATGGTTTGACTGTGTCTCCACCCAAATCTTGTCTTGAATTCCAACATGTTGTGGGAGGGACCTGGTGGGAAGTAATCAAATCATGGAGGCAGGGCTTGCCCATGCTGTTCTCATGATAGTGAATATGTCTCACAAGATCTGATGATTCTATAAGGGGGAGTTTCCCTGCACAAGTTCCCTCCCATTGCCTGCTGCCATTCATGTAACCCATGACTTGGTGCTCCTTGCATTTTGCCATGATCGTGAGGCCTTCCCAGCCATGTGAAACTGTAAGTCTATCAAACCTCTTTCTTTGGTAAATTGCCCCGTCTCAGGTATGTCTTTATCAGCAGAATGAAAATGGACTAATACAGTAAACTGGTACCAGTAGAGTGGGGTGTTACTGAAAAGATACCCAAAAATGTGAAAGCTACTTTAGAACTGGGTAACAGGCAGTGGCTGGAACAGTTTGGAGGGCTCAGAAGAAGACAGGAGAACGCAGAAAAGTTTAGAACTCCCTAGAGACTTGTGGATGACTTTGACCAAAATGCTGATAATGATATGGACAATGAAGTCTAGGCTGAGGTGGTCTCAGAAGGAAATAAGGAACTTGTTGGGAACTGGAGCAAAGGTGACTCTTGTTGTGTTTTAACAAAGAGACTGGTGGCGTTTTGCCCCTGTCCTAGGAATTTGTGGAACTTTGAACTTGAGAGAGATGATTTAGGGTATCTGATGGAAGAAATTTCTAAGCAGCAAAGCATTCAAGATGTGACTTGGGTGCTTTTAAAGGCATTTAGTATTGTAAAGGAAGCAGAACTTAAAAGTTCAGAAAATTTGCAGCCTGACAATGCTATAGAAAAGAAAATCCCATTTTCCGAAAAGAAATGTAAGCCAGTTGCAGAAATTTGCATAAGTAAGGAGGAGCCAAATGTTAATCCCCAAGACAATGAGAAAAGTGTCTCTATAACATATCAGAGGTCTTCACAGCAACCCCTCCCATCACAGGCCTGGAGATTTAGGAGGAAATAAATGGTTTCATGGGCTGGGCCCATGCTCCCTCTGCTGTGTGCAGTCTAGGGAATTAGTGCCTTGGATCCCAGCTGTTCCAGCCATGGCTGAAAGGGGCCAACATAAAACTTGGTCTGTGACTTCAGAAGGTGTAAGCCCCAAGCCTTGGCAGCTTCCACATGGTGTTGAGCCTAGGAGTGCCCAGAAGTCAAGAATTGAGGTTTGGAAACCTCCAGCTAGATTTCAGAAAATGTATGGAAACACCTGGATATCCAGGAATAAGCTTGCTATAGGGGAGGGGCCCTCATGCAAACCTCTACTAGGGAGGTGTGGAAGTGGAAAGTGGGGTCAGAGGCCCCACACAGAGTCCCTACTGGGGCACTGCCTAGTGGAGCTGTGAGAAGAGGGCCACTGTCCTCCAGACCCCAGAATGGTAGATCCACAGACAGTTTGCACTGTGCACCTGGAACCTCAACACAGGCCCATGAAAGCAGCTGGGAAGGAGGCTGTACCCCGCAAAGCCAGAGAGCCAGAGCTGCCCAAGACCACGGGAACCTACCTCTTGCATCAGGATGACCTGGATGTGAAACATGGAGTCAAAGGAGATCATTTTGGAGCTTTAAGATTTGACTGCCCCACTGGATTTCAGACTTGCATGAGACCTGTGGACCCTTTGTTTTGGCCAATTTCTCCCATTTGGAACAGTAGTATTTACCCAATGCCTGCATCCCCATTGCATCTAGGAAGTAACTAACTTGCTTTTGATTTTACAGGCTCATAGGTAGAAGGGACTTGCCTTGTCTCAGATGAGACATTGGACTGTGGAGTTTTTAGTTAATGCTGAAATGAGTTAAGACTTTGGAATACTGTTGGAGTGGCATGATTGGTTTTGAAATGTAAGGACATGAGATTTTGGAGGGACTGAGGTGGAATGATATGGCTTGGCTATGTCTTCTTCCAAATCTCATCTTGAATTCCCAAGTGTTCTGGGAGGGACTCGGTGGGAGGTAATTGAATCATGGGGGCAGGTCTTTCCCATGCTGTTCTCATGATAATGCATACATCTCACAAGAGCTAATGGTTATTATAAGGGGGAGCTTCCCTCCACAAGCTCTCTCTCTGTTTGTTGCCATCCTTGTAAGATGTGGCTTGCTCCTCCTTGCCTTCCATCATTATTATGAGGCCTCCCCAGCCATGTGAAACTGTAAGTCCATTAAACCTCTTTCATTCATTAATTGCCCAGTCTCAGGTATGTCTTGATCAGCAGTGTGAAAGTGGACTAATGTAGATAGGCCAGGAAATACAGGGAAGAAACTGTATGTTATCAGTTTAGTTACCGTGATGGGTAACTGCAGTTTAATCCCAATGAATAATTCTGAGAGTACAAGATTCATCTGTTGCAGTGTTATCCCACTCAAGGAGTAAGAAAGCTAGAGTATTTATATACCAACCTAGCCAGCCATGGACTGGGGGCTCCTAGGAATGATGGCTGGCTTATCGATCTCTCAGCACTTCCAACTTGCCCTCGACAAGCAGAACAGTTTCAGATCAAAGAAAGCCCTCTGGCAGTTGGCCAGCACCATTATAATTATAGAGTTCTAGGAGATGGTGGCAGAGGAGGGAGAGTCTCTCAGGCAACTGACAGTACAGTAGATATGTATTTGTATATCTATTTCTAAGTCTCTATCTAGGTATTTCCCCTGTGCGTAGGTAATTAGCAAAGAGGTTGAGCATTTGTGATGTCAGACAGACAGAGGTGAAACTCTTTAACTCCAAAGCACTCTTCCTCATATACCTGGTGTATCTCAAGCACTCTCTAAGTAATCACTGTTAGGGAGGCAAATTCCCAAACTAGAAAGAGTTAGCACAGATTATCTTCTGATTCTTCCACTTCATTCTCCATCTACTCTGGTCAAATTAAGTTTCCCTTTGACTGAAATTGCTTCATGTTGTTTACCCCCATTTCATTATCTCAATTTCTAGGGTATGAATTGTTAACATACTAATTTTACAGATGAGGAAATTAAAGCTCAAAGTGACTTGTCAAAGACCACAAAGTGGGCAAGACTAGGTATTCTGACCCAGGAGACATGTGCTCTTTATGATTATGCTACTCTGCCTTCAGATAAAAGAAAGGATGGAAAATATAGTGAATTGTACTATTTCTTATGAGTAAATGACATCTGGGGAAATTTTGTAGCACTATACCTCAGGGGCAAGACAGAAAAGACCCACAGGGAACTTTTAGATTTACCATCGAAAAGAAGGACTTAGTTTCTGTCTTTGGAGAGAGCTATATATGGGGTTAAGATAGTATAACGGCTCTCAAAATCAAGAAAATGGAAATGACAAAACATAAGACAGAGCAAAGCCAAAGGAGATTTAAAGGCAAAATTATTTTATAAATATGTTAAAGTATCTGACTAGTGTCAATCTTAAGGGCTTTTTGTCCAGGAAACTCCAGAACCCTCAAGATGTGAGAAAGAAAATGTCCTACATTCACAGCTTTAAGGTATAGAGAGATTGAAGATTTCAAAGTGGAGGACAGACTATCAGTTTGAAAGTAGGAAGGAAGGCAGAAAGTCAGATCAAGGTGAACCATCACATTAGGAGTGGAGAAACACAGAAAAAAATAAGGATGACCATGATTCACCAGCCCTCGTCAGGGGCTACTCCTCAACTCCTCCTTTTATGGAAAAGTGCAAACTTTTCCATGTAGAGAACACAGCAACCCAAGGTTGGACTGCATTATTTCTCTTGTCCTCTAATGTAGCTCAGGTACACGTCAAGCTCCAGTAACAGCTACAAAATCCATAATTGCCCAAATTAATGCTTATTAACAACCCTCTACAGAATATTTAAATGGCTTTCAAAAATGTAAACCGTCAGCTAAGAAACAGCAAGGCAGGTCTTTAATTTCTCAAAAAAAATAATCAGGCTTCAAATGTCTGTTTGAGGCACAATACTTTGACAAAATGTCAAAAGGAGTCAAATTATACATAAGCATCCTCTGCCCCCTCACCCCCAGCCCCACAGGCATCCACTTAACGGCCTTTGCTTTTCCCACTGGCATTTTGCCAAGGTTTTTGATCCTAGTTTTGTGACACTCAGGAGTCTCCAAGTATCTTAAGGACCATCAGATTCCCATAATGAGATTAATTTTAGTTCACTTCAATTTAAAAAGCAAATATATGTCAGGCTGTAGTTTTAGGGAGAGAAAATGACACCATGAAATTAAAGGTCTTTGCCTCCTGGCAGGCTGACAGGGTTGACCTTGAGCAGAAGTAGACAATATTTTCTCTGGGGCATTTTTTTTCTCACCTCTCTCTACCCAGCATCTGCTCCGCAGGAGTCTACTGCTATCCACTGTCTTGCTCTCAACTGCAGTGACTAGGACAGCCTGCATTTATGAAGCACCTACTACAGGCTAGGCACTACCATAGGAAGTGGGGCACCTGTAATTCTCATGGCAATCCTGCAAGGCAGGAAATAAACCCCCATTTCACAGATCAGGAAAATCTTTCAGAGACATTAACCATCTTGCCTACAGACCCATCAACAATCAATCAATGAATTGTCTAAGAATCAAAGATTACTCTGTCTTCAAATCCCTGTGTACATGCTAATGAGAAGAGAAAAAAGTTGCTTGTTGTTGTTCTTCTCCTTCTAATCTTTGTCCAACAAGATATTTAATTAAGCGTTAGAATCTACCTCCAAAGTATTGCAAGACAGGCTAGTATTTCTGGAAACACCAAACAGAAGAGATGAGAAATTAAAGGTCTGAAATCCAAAGTCACGAAAAGTAAAAGCTGATTGGGCAGGGTTGTGGTGGGGTGGGGTGGGTCCTTTATGGCAACAGGCATACAGGACTGATGCAGAACCTGAAACTGAGTATTCAATAAGCTAAAAGGCTATTAACCTAATGTTCTTAACAAATACATCTCAAAGTGGGGTAGAAGCAGCAGAATAAAGGAGCTCTATGTAACCAAATGAGGGGCAGGTATAATCAGAAAAGGTAACATTAAGCCGATTTACAACAAGAGAAAATCAGGGAAAAGAAAGCAGACATAACAACAACTCTCATTCAGTGAACACTTAGAAGTACTTACAATGCATCAGAAACTGTGTACATTCATCATCTCATATAACCATCAGAAATATTATCAAATCAGGCTGCGTGCTGTGGCTTACATCTGTAATTCCAGCACTTTCGGAGGCGTGTGGATCACTTGAGCCTAAGAGTTTGAGATTCGCCTGGGCAACAAAGTGAAATCCCATCTCTACCAAAAAAAATACAAAAAAAAATTGTCCAGCATGGTGGGGCTTGCCTGTAGTCTCAGTGATATGGTTTGGCTCTGTGTCCCCACCCAAATTTCATGTTGAATCGTGATCCTGAGTGTGAGAGGTGTGGCCTGGTGGAAGGTGACTGGATCATGAGGGAGTTTTTGATGGCTTAGCACCATCCCCCCGTGCTGTCTCATGATAACATTTTCACAAGATCTGGTTATTTAAAAGTGTATAGTACTTCCCCTTCACTTTCTCTCTCTCTCTCCATCCACCACGTGAAGGTGCATGCTTCCCCTTCGCCCTTACACCATGATTGTAAGTTTCCTAAGGCCTCCCAGCCATGCTTCCTGTACAGCCTCTGGAACTGTGAATCAATTAAACCTCTTTTGTTCATAAATTACCCAGTCTCAGGTAGTTCTTTATAGCAGTGTGAGAACGAACTAATACACCCAGCTACTCTGGAGACTGAGGTAGGAGGATCCTGTGAGCCCTGGAGGTTGATGATAGCCCTGGAGGTTGATTGGTGCATGATTGCACCAATGCACTCCAGCCCTGTCTCAAAACAGAAAGAAGAAAGAAAGATTACCAAATCCCCCAAGTTTCCTCTGCTAGGATTTAAACCTAGGTAAGACTGATTACAGGATATATTGTAACTCATGTGATCATTGCAAATGGAAGAATGCCTATTAAATGAAATCAGTTTCATTAGTGGCAAGTTATTTTATGACTGGTCACTTCAAGGATTCAGACAACAAGCAATCAGTTCCCTCATGCCATGTAATATGTTCATGGTATTGTATGTTTGATTAAAAATCTATGTCATTGGCTGGGCACAGTGGCTCAGGCCTGTAATCTCAGCAGTTTGGGAGGCCGAGGTAGGCGGATCACCTGAGGTCAGGAGTGCGAGACCAGCCTGGCCAATATAGTGAAACCCTGTCTCTACTAAAAATACAAAAATTAGCCAGGCATAATGCCAGGCGCCTGTAATCCCAGCTACTTGGGAGGCTGAGACAGGAGGATCGCTTGAACCCAGGAGGCAGAGGTTGTAGTGAGCCAAGATCACGCCACTGCACTCCAGCCTGGGCAACAGAACAAGACTCCATCTCAAAAAAGAAAAAAAAAAAAGATGTCATCAAAACAAGTTTAAACTATTTATCCCATCTTCTTTTTAAAAGGTAAAGGTTTATATAATGTGTCTTTGAAAGATTTCCATTTACTACTGTATACTTAATAATGATGAAGTGTCTTCATTGTCTGGGGTATATCACCAGGGTTTGTTTCTCGCATCAAGAAAATCTGGGACATGGACACACACACACAAGGAGTTTAGAAGCGGAGGTCTAACAGGCACAAAACGAAAAAGAAGAATAGCTCACTTTCTCTCTTGTTAGAGAGAGAGGCTTCCAAGAAGAAAAGGCTGGCCAGCAGTGGAATTTGCCAGTTTTTATAGGCAGGTTTGAGGAGGTGATGTCTGATTTACGTAGAACCCACCGAACGGTTCAATCAGATGTGATGTGATGTTTACATAGGCGTGGGGAAGGCTGGCCCCCCCACTCTGATCTCATTATGCAAATGGGCATTCCCCTTGGCCAGGGCCATCTTGTCTGCTCCATACTGTACACGGTAGATGACAAAGAGAAGGGAGGATGAAGCCGCCATTTTGAACATGATTGGCACAATTGCTGGCATCTATGTCTATAGTTCGATTTTATAAGCTGCTTTTTGTTAGAAAGGAAAATGATTTGGCGTTACTTTTCATTAAAAGAAAACCTTATCGAGGACTTCTGTACCTTCACTGTCTGTCTAAGTAATTTCTTTTTAACTACTATATCAATGACACTTTATAAAAATAAACTTTAGTCTGGAAGATAAACTCAGGGGCAACATTTTATTTGCAGCCATAAAGATCAGGCCTCAACTGTGGCTGAACAGCCTCCCTTATAGCCTGCTCACTTTTAGCTCATTTTATCTTCATAGTGAGAATCCGTGACGTTTCAGGGTAGAATTCAAAGAGCTCACATTTTCTGTCTCTGAAGCTGGATGCAGACAGGGGACCTAGCTTCTGACAATTAGAAGCACTCATGGAGACATGGATTTGGAAGTAAGCAACATGAGGAAGGTGCCACATACTGGTGAAAGCAGTGGCAGGGTGGAAGTGCCAGTGTCCCACCTGACCTCATATTTTAAGTGCCTAGCAGCAACAGCCGGAGATATTTTTCCTAAAGAAGTCCTCCCCGCATCCCCCCAAGCCCCTCCGCATTCCTACCCACTTCCGCCAAGC
Organism: Papio anubis; assembly: GCF_008728515.1. Lineage (NCBI taxonomy): Eukaryota > Metazoa > Chordata > Mammalia > Primates > Cercopithecidae > Papio > Papio anubis. The sequence continues at coordinate 155,935,474 of NC_044978.1, read as the reverse complement.
CTCTCTTCTGCGGTTTGCCACCAGGCATGGTGGAGTAACTTCCTGGTCTGGCTCTAGTCCTTCAGGAAATTCGAACCTGATATACTTGTCTGCTTGAATCTAATATACTTGTCTGCTTGATCTAGCCAGCATAGGTTTTGCCGTTTACAACAAAGGGCCCTGACTGACACACAAACACATCCTCATGAAAGAAGTGCTATTGAACTAGCTTTTGAAGTAGTGGTATATTGAAGAAGGATGCTGGTTTAGTGAAAATTTTACTTCTAAGGGTATGTTGAGGGTGCATTTTATCTTAAGATTTTAAACTCATAGAAAGTTAGAGTTTTAAAAGACTTAAATAATCATCCTAGTTCTTACATCCTTGTTTTACGGATTTAAAAAAACAAACAAACAAACAACAAAAAAAAAAACTTGCAACTCAAAGAGGTGGAAAATGACTTGGCCAGAGGCAATACCACTGATAAAATACAAAGCACAGACTAAAATCCAGTTTCTCTGACTTGAGTTCTGCGTGTTTTTCTTTTTGTTCCCTGTAGGTTCTCTGCTCTCAGCTTTGCCCAGACATAAGCAGGGCAAGAATCATGTCTCAGGTAACTCAATTTGGAATGTCCCCTTCTGGGGTCCAGTTGCCCAGTGGCACAGAAATCAGAAAATGAATTCAAATGTCCCTGGATGCTGATTCTTGCTCCCTTGGTCAGGTTCCAATTAGGGCCTCATAAAGTTGCAACATTAGGAAACTTATCCCTTCTCCTCCAGTTGCCTTTATATTCACTGTAAAAATAATTTTTAAAAAGAGGGAATGTGAAGAGCATTTAGCTTAGATACAAGTTATATTTATAGGGAACTGCACAGCACACTGTTTTCATATGTCAGTAGGTCTCCATAACCCCAGAAAGATGAAGGCACTACCTTTCATCTTGATTGATAGGGAGAATTCTATTCTGTATCAGAAAGGCCACATTGCATTGTGCTTAACAAATGGCTCAGGACCTCTACCAAATAATGAATTATGTTCCGTTGAGCAAGCTATCAGTTAGTTTTTTCCAAAATACTGGTTTCTTTATTTGTATATTGGGGTTAAAACATTTATCTCATAAAGCTATATATAAGAAACAATTCATATAAAGTGCCACAATTATAGTAAACACTTTAAAAATGCCACATAAGCTGCACAAATATATATTTGTTAACAGTCATTTACCTTCTTATGCAGTTCTAATCTCACGTTGTTTTTAGAAAACTGCTGATTCTAAAATCTGCTGCCACAGTATCCAGCTAAGTTCAGGCTAGATGTGATAGACAGTCTCCATTTTAGAATGTATCTAGAATAGTATAAGTTCTCTACAGCTGCCCTATTTCCAAGTAGAGGTTGCACTGTCAGCTGTGTACCAGAGACTGGAGTTGGGGCAGGGGGGCAGGTTTAGATAGAAGGAAAAGAGCAAAATCTATGTCAAACATTTCTCATAAAAAACAAATTCAAAGCTCTTAGATCCATTATATGGAAGATGATACAGTTGGATATAAATCTTTAATGTGAGAGCAATAGTAAATATTACTTTACACGACTGGCACTATGTTGAGTTAGGAAAAGGCCAGAATTGCCTAACTTTAAGTAAAAATTTTCTCCCATCTGACATAGCTTGAGCACAATGCTAAATGCACCCTGGTTTTTCCTTCCAGTCTGCAGACTTCAATTTAGAGGCCTGCTGACTCTGCCTTCTTACTCCTTATGGCTTTATTTTTACCCTTCTCTCTAAAGTAAGCCTTCTTCTGGGCTGTAGAAAAGAGTAGGTCAGGAGGTTTACCAAAGGCAAGATGACCTTTTCTTCATCGTGTTGTAAACCCCCCTACTATTAGAGTGGAACTGCTCTGAATGTTTCAGAGGTTTGTACTAACAGATTCCAATCAGATGGACACACATCTCTCTTTTTTTTTTATAAGATTCATAGAGAATAAGATGATGCAACTTCTCTTACTGAGATACTGTCTGTGTTTAACAATCTGCATCATTAGGACACAGCTAGTTTAAATCCCATAGGCAATTTATTATCAGTGCTAATGAACCATACTGGATGTCAGAAAGTTAGTTTGAATATATTTCAGTATGGGCAAATATCTTTGTGAATATATTGTTATTCACATTGAAATCTGCATGCAAATTACAATTCTACTTCCCTACCTTAACCTTTGTTTGTTTCTGATTCATTTTTAGGTTCTTCTGGCATCACCAGTTATACTAATGAAGCAATAATTTGGTTTGTAATAGTATTCCTGTTGGCAGAACTTGAACTTCAATTTACCACCAACTTTTCCATTCCATATTGTTTTTCCTTGTTATACAAAGTCTGTATCTGAACAATTCATTGTGGTAAGCACTAGCCATGTGTAACTGTTTATATTTATATTTAAATTAATTGAAATGAAATGAAATGAAAAATTCAATGCATCAGTTGCACTAGCCACTTTTTGGGTCCTCAGTGGACATATGTGGCTAGTGACTACTTATTGGACAATGCAGGGAGCATTCCTATCTAGAGAACATTCACTGATCTAGAGTGTATGTCAACAAATGGTAAAAGCAAAGTGATAGTAATATCATTAATGTAAAATGTTTATTATTTGCTAGGCAGAGAAGAGATTTCTGACAGCAGTTCTGTGGATTGGATGCCATTATTATTCTCATTTTAGAATCTGCAGTGGTGCGTCTAGTGGGACATAATTATAAACAATCTAAATTGTTTCCCATTGTCTTTTAAATACACTTGGCGGGGTTAGTGGTGTTACTTACTCCTATGTGATCATTTTAATAAAAGTCCTACAATAATTTTAAGTCATCAAACACAATATCAGTTCAATAATGAAAATGTCTGGCCTCATGTAATATCAAAACTCTGAAGCTGATTTAAAGTTGAGGCTTCTCCCTGCAGCTCTGCCGATGGCTGGCAGGAAGACATCATGGAATAAAGGAGGTTTGGTTGCCTTCTTTCCTTTATCTCTGAGTAGTATTAATATTTATTTCATCCTCCATCAACTTGAATACAACAGCTGGTTTTAAACTAACAATTTGATGGGCATTTCTGTAGGTTCTCCAGTGATTTCCCATAGCTGAGGATGTCCCTGCATGTCTTTTGCCAACGTCCAATACATGTCTATTCCGTTGGGTGAGTAGTTGAGATGTGACTACTTTCACTTTCAGTCCTAATAATTTGACTATGGTTCTTTTTTCTCAGCTGAGTTCTCTTTGCCCCCCCTGGGTAGTTCACTAGGACAGATCAGTGATTATTCTATATTGGATCTTCATATTAACCTCTGATCCGTGGGAAACTCCTGCATCCTTTGCCCTGAACAAACTCTAAAAATTTAGATTCCTGTTTCTACCATTGAAGTGGATAGCCAACTAGTCATTCATCCTTTAAACTAATCAGATTTGTTGCATGTACCAGCCCACTGCGTCTCCCAAACTTCAGGAGATAAATATTAACAAGACCTCAGAATGGTCGCCTGAAAGTTACTGTCTTGTAACTGAGCAGGCTGGTACTCACAGTCTAATTCTCTGCAAAGATAATTCCCCAGTCTCCAACTCTGAAACTTTTTATACACGTGGATATGTCAGGCAATAGAGTGTTTTTAGTGTCTCCTCTTTTTTAAGTATATACTTCAATAGGTTTTAGTAAATACACAGAGTTATGCAACCATCACTATACTCAATTTTAAAATAGGTCTTCACCCCAGAAGAAATCCTGTAATATGTTAGTAACCTATCCCCACTCCTAATACCCCCAGTCCTAGGCAACAACTAATCTGTATCTGCCTCTGTCTATTTGCTTATTCTGAATGTTTCCCATAAATGGAATCATACAATATGTAGTCTTTTGTAACTGGATTTTTTCACTTAGTGTAATATTTTCAAGGTTCATCCATTTTGTCTTATTACATTATATTACATAATTTTATTTAGATTGTATTACTTCATTCCTTTTATTGTCAAATAATATTACATTGTTTGGATATGCCCATTTATTCACCTATTCATCAGTTAATGGACATTGGATTGTTTCCACTTTTTGTTTATAATAATGCCGCTACGAACATTCATGTAGAAGTGTTTGTGTGAACTATTTATTTATTTATTTATTTAAGACAGAGTCTCACTCTGTCGCCAGGCTGGTGCAATGGCACGATCTTGGCTCACTCTCCGCCTCCTGGGTTCAAGTGATTCACCTGCCTCAGCCTTCTGAGTAGCTGAGATTACAGGTGCACACCACCATGTTCAGCTAATTTTTGTATTTTTAGTAGAGTTGAGGTTTCACCATGTTGGTCAAGCTGATCTCGAACTCCTGACATCATAATCCTACTGCCTTGACCTCCCAAAGTTCTGGGATTACAGGCATGAGCCACCACGCCTGACCTATGTGGACTATTTTACATTCTCTGAGAAAATACATAGAAGTAGAATTGCTGGGTCTTATGATAACTCTATGTTTAATGTTTTGATGAGCTGCCAAAGTATTTTCTAAAAAGGAGATTTCATTTTCTATCCCAAACAGCTATGCATAAAGATTTCAATTTCTCTCTGTTCTTGTCGACACTTGTTACTATCTGCCTTTGACAAAAAGGACTATAATAAAGTATTTACCCTAGTCCTAGTAGGCATGAAGCGGCATCCCATCATGGTTTTGATTTGAATTTCCCTATTGGCTAATGATATTGAGCATCTTTTCGTTTGCTTTTTGAACAATTGTGTATCTTCACTGAAGAATTATCTTGTCAGATCTTTGTCTGTTTTAAAATTTGGTTATCTTCTTATCATTTCCTTGTAGAGTTTCTTCAATATTTTTAATAAAAATCTATTATCAAGCCCCACATGTTCACTCACATCTGTAATCCCAGCATTTTTAGAAGGCTGAGGCAGGAGGATTGCTTGAGCTCAGGAATTTGAGAACAGCCTGGACAACATGGGGAGACTCTGTCTCTACAAAAAGTTAGCTGGTGGCTCATGCCTGTGGTCCCAGCTACTCAGGAAGCTGAAGCAGAAGGATAATTTGAGCCTGTGAGCTTGAGGCTGCAGCGAACCATGATCATGCCACTGCACTCCAGGCTGGGTAGTAAAGCAAGACACTGTTTTTTTTTTTTAAAAAAAAAAAAAAAAACTTTATCAGATAGATAATTTGCAAGATTTTATTCGAATATATGTTTCATTATATTTTTGATTGAATGTTTACAGCACTAAAGTTTTTAATTTTGTTAAAGCCCAATATATGTATTTTTTTTCTTCTGTCATTTGTGCTTTGGTATCGTATATAAGGTTTTTTCTACCCCAAGTTCACCAATAATCCAAGTTTACTTACAATGAAACTTGTAAGAGTTTTATACTTTTAGCTTATAGTTAGGTCAATGATTCATCTTGAGGTACTTTTGTGCATGATCTAAGGTAAAGGTCCAACTTCATTCTTTTGCATATGGATATCTAGTTGTTCCACTACCATTTGTTGAAAAGATCATTATTTACTATACTAAATTGCTGTGGTACCAATGTAGGACATTTGACTATAAATAAAAGAGACTATTTTTGGCCCCTCAGTTCTGTTTCTTTGATCTATAAGTTTGTATTCATGCCAATATCACACTGTCTTGATTGCTGTAACTCTAGTAAGGTTTCAAATCAGGAAGTATGAGTCTTCCAACTTTGTTCTTTTTTTTTTTTTTTTTTTTTTTTTTTTTTGAGACGGAGTCTCGCTCTGTAGCCCAGGCTGGAGTGCAGTGGCCGGTTCTCAGCTCACTGCAAGCTCCGCCTCCCGGGTTTACGCCATTCTCCTGCCTCAGCCTTCCCGAGTAGCTGGGACTACAAGCGCCCGCCACCGCGCCCGGCTAGTTTTTTGTATTTTTTTAGTAGAGACGGGGTTTCACCGTGTTCGCCAGGATGGTCTCGATCTCCTGACCTCGTGATCCGCCCGTCTCGGCCTCCCAAAGTGCTGGGATTACAGGCTTGAGCCACCGCGCCCGGCCAACTTTGTTCTTTTTAAACGATTGTTTTGACTATTCATTTCCACATGAATTTTAGGAATGCCTTGCCAATTTCTGTAAGAAGAAAAGGTGGAATTATGATAAGAATACATTGAATCTGTATGTAGATCAATTTGGGGAATATTACTGTAATAATAATGTTAATTCTTCTGATCCAGGAATATGGAATATTTTTCCATTTATTTAGGTCTTCTTTAACTTCTGTAAGCAATATTTTGTAATTTTCAGGGAGCAAATTTTGTGCTTTTGGGATTAAATTTATTCTTTAGTATTTTAATTGTTCAATGTTATTGTGTAGGGAATTGTTTTTTGTTTTTTTGTTTTTTGTTTTTTGAGACGAAGTATCATTCTGTTGCCCAGGCTGGAGTGTAGTGACCTGATCTCAGCTCTCTGCAACCTCTGCCTCCCGGGTTCAAGCGATTCTCATGCCTCAGCCTCCTGAGTAGCTGGAATTACAGGCATGCACCACCACAGCCAGCTAATTTTTGTATTTTTAGTAGAGACTGAGTTTCACCATTTTGGCCAGGCTGATTTCAAACTCCTGACCTCACGTGATCTGCCTGCCTCAGCCTCCCAAATTGCTGTGATTACAGGCATGAGCCACTGTGCTCGGCCTGGGAATTGTTTTCTTAATTTCATATTCTAGTTTCTCATTTCTAGTGTATAGAAATACAAATGATCTTTGTGTATTGATCTTACATTCTTGAAACTTTCAGAACTCTTTTATATTTCTAATAGGTTTGGGGCATTCTTAAGAATTTTCTATATTCAGGATCATGCCATTGGCAAATAGAGTTTTCCTTCCTTTTTTCCCATCTGAATGCATTTAATTTTAATTTTTATTTATTTATTTAGTTAGTTAGTTATGTAGTTAGTTAGTTAGCTTTTGCCTAATTGCCCTGATTAGAACTGGAACTTTCAGCACAATATTGAATAGAAGTGGTGAGAACATACAGCCTTGCTTTGTTCCTGATCTTAGGGAGAAAGCATACAAACTTTTATCCGTAACATGTTAGCTGTGGGTTTGTAATATATGCCTTTTCTTTGATTGAGAAAGTCCCCTTTTATTCCAAGTTTGTTGAGTGTTTTAATTATAAAAAGATGTTGGATTTTGTCAAATGCTTTTTCTGTTTCTGTGGAAATAATCGTATGTTTCTTTTCCTTTATTTTGTTAATATGGAATTACATTAATTGATTTTCAAATGTTAAGTAATCTTGCATTCCTGGGATAAGTTCCACTTCATTATGGGGTATAATTCTTTTTATATGTTGTTGAATTCAGTTTGCCTGTATTTTGTTCAGGTTTCTGGCATGTATATTCATAAGAATATTGCTTGGAGGTTTTCTTTTTTATTACCTTTTTGCTAGGTTTGTATCAGGTTAATACTGATCTCATAGAAAGTGTTCCTTCCTCCTCCTCCTCCTCCTTCTTCTTTTTAAGGATTCATATGAATTGTTCTTTAAAGATTTGGTAGAATTCACTAGTAAAGTCATTTGGGTCTGGGATTTTTTTTTTTTTAATTAAAATGCTTGTTTAAATTACTAATTCAATCTTTTTACTTGTTATAGATCTATTCACATTTTCCATTTTCTCATGAGTTGGTTTTGGTAGCTAATGTCTTTACAGAAATTTGTCCACTGAATTACCTCATGAGTTGGCATACAGTTGTTCTTGTTTTTATTTTTTTTGCATTAATAATGCTTTTTATTTTTATAAAACTGGTAGTAATGTTCTTCTTTCATGTGTGATTTTAGTATTTTGAGTCCACTCTCTTTTCTTGACAAGTCTGTCTAAAAGTTTATCAATTTTGTTGATCTTTTCAAAGAAACAACTATTGCTCTTATTGATTTTCTCTGTAGTTTCTTTATTCTCTGTTTTATTAATTTCTATTCGAATTTGTATTACTTTCTTCTTCCTACTTGCTTTAGATTTATTTGCTCGTCTTTTTTCAGTGCCATATAGTGGAAGCATAGGTTATGATTTAAGATATTTCTCTTTTTAATACAGATATTTACAGCTATCAATTTTTCTCTGAGCAGTACTTTCACCACATCTCAAGTTTTGTTGTATTGCATTTGTATTTTCATTCATCTCAGCATTTGCTGATTTCTCTAGTGATGTCTTCTTTGCTGCATTGGTTATTTAGAACAATGTTATGCAATTTACACATATTTGGAATTCTCCATCTTTTCTTCTCTTACCAATTTGTAACATACTTGATATAGTTTCAATCTTTTTACACTTATTAAGGCTTTTCTTAATGGCCTAACATGGATCTACCCTGAAGAATGTTCTATGTGCCTTTAAGAAGTACATTTTGCTGTTTGAGGATATAGTGTTCTGCAGATGTTTGTTTGGTGTAGTTGGTTTATAGTCCTGTTCAAGTCTTCTGTTTGCTTGTTGACATTCTCCATAGTGAACTATTATGAGTTGTCTATTATAGTCCTGTTCAAGTCTTCTATTTGCTTGCTGACCTTCTCCATAGTGAACTATTATGAGTTGTATATTTATTTCTTTAGTTCTCCCACTTTTGCTTTGAGTCCTTTGGGCCCTGTTAGTTGCATACCTGTTTTTAAGTGTTACGTTGTCTTAATGGATTAATACTTTTATCACTCTACAAAGTTCTTCATTGAGTACCTCCTTTGAAAATGTGCCCCTTGGTCTGAAACTTTGTTTTGGCATATGATATTTTGATGGCTTTCATTTTAACATTTGTTCTATAAAGGTTTAGTTACTTGTCCAGTGTTAGACACCTAGTAAGGACAGACCCTGGGAGGTAATCCTCTCAGACTTTAAAGTTGGGCCTGGCGTGGTGGCTCATGCCTGTAATCCCTGCACTTTGGGAGGCTGAGGCAGGTGGATCATTTGAGGTCAGGAGTTCGAGACCAGCCTGGCCAACATGGCAAAACCCCGTCTCTACTAAAAATACAAAACAAAATTAGCTGGGTGTGGTGGCGGACACCTGTAATCTCAGCTACTCAGGAGGCTGAGGCAGGAGAATTGCTTAAACCTGGGAGTGGGAGGTTGCAGTTATCCAAGATTGTACCACTGTACTCCAGCCTCAGAGGAAAAAAAAAAAAAGAGAGAGAGAAAAAGAAAAAAAGTTGGTACCTACTGTTATGCTAATTTTTAAAGTAGTTCCTGCTGTTTCTCTTGCCTTTTTCTCACCATTAGGTGAGAATTTAAATATTTGATAATTTAATGTCCTTGGGAAAAAACAGGAGCTGAAATGCATGATGTAAGATATATAAATTATCAAAGTAACTTTTATATCATAATTTAACAACTGTTAATGTCTTTGAAATTGTCTCTTTTCCTGGTTAAATAATTGTAATTTATTTAAATTTACTTCAAATTTTAAAAAAGATGTAAGCAAGATAAAAAATTTAAAACCCATTGACAAATACATTGAGATTAAATCAGATATATATTAATCTAGTATCATAAATAGTATAAATAAAATAAAAAGACAAAGAATTTCTGGGAAAATATGGGTTTTAGCACATTTCCTCACTCTGTAAAAATTAGAAGTTTACACCTAATATGAAAGAAATCCTAAAATCAGTAACAAAATACAAACAATAAAAAATGAAAATTGGAGAAAAGTATAAGCAGGAAATTTATAGAAAGGAAAATTCAGTAATGTCATGAATGAGAAAACACACTAGTTTTAAAAATGAAAAATAATATTCTTATATTTGACCATCAAACAATTGAAGATATCAAAAATATCCAATAAATGTATGAAAATGGAGACTCAGACTTCTGTGGAGGAAGTATAAATTTTTTAATTCCTTTTGAAAACTAATCTGGGCTGGGCGCAGTGGGTCATGCTTGTAAACCCAGCACTTTGCGAGCTTAAAAGTGTGGATCACCTGAGGTCAGGAGTTCGAGATCTGTCTGGCCAACATGGTGAAACCCAGCCTCTACTAAAAATACAAAAAAAATTAACTGGGCAGGGTGGCAAGCACCTGTAATCCCAGCTACTCAGGAGACTGAGGCAGGAGAATCGCTTGAATCCGGTAGGCGGAGGTTGCAGTGAGCCGAGATCACGCCACTGCACTCCAGCCTGGGCAGCAACAAGAGTGAAACTCTGTCAAAAAAAAAAAAAAAAAAGAAAGAAAGAAAAAGAAAAAAAAACCGAATCTGGCATACCTATTAAAATTTAACTTGAGATTATCTTTTAGACACTCCTACTTTAGGAATTTATCCTATAGAAGTTAAAATAGCAACATGATTTGTAGTGAAATCTTACCAAAGTTGAATTCTGTTCATGTGGGAAATTAATTGAATAAAATATAATACTTTCAAACTCTATGATATTACACAGCTATGAAAAGTGTAAGTTACTCTACTCATATTGACCTGGAGGTTTATTAGTAAGTGAACAAGAAGGTTATAGAGCAAAGTGTTTCGTACAATACTAATACCTTTTTTTTGTTAAGGGACAAAAATAAAACTATGTATTTATACAAGTGAAATAAGGAAAATTACATCATCAATGCGTTAGTATTTGTTACTAACTCAAGAAATAACACAGGAAAGTAAAGGGAACACTATTTACGTTTTCACCGTATACATCTGTATTGTTTGACTTGGCCTAAGAAGTAGACATTTTAAAATTCTGATTTTTTTAATTAAAGGAGATAAAGAGGAGAAAAAATTGGTAAGGACAAAGGACAAATAGAACAGTAATGGAAGAAGGTAGGATAAATACCCCGGGGTAGTTCCACAATAGAATAGAAATGAGGTCAGAAGAATTCAGCACTAGAGCGTGTCCTCTCTGTGAGGCATTAGGACTGTCAGATAAGGGAAAAGGAACACCCAGCAATACTGCTTGTCTCCTCTGGGAAGGATGCTTCTGCAACTGTGGACACCTTACCATGTCTGTAATCTTTCATTTCCATTCTGCTTCTACGTGCCAAATAGTATTCACTTTTTCTGTGGTATCACTCTGCATTTTCACTGCCCTGGTAGAAAGGCACTAACAGTGTCAGAGATATCAAATTCCAATCAAGCTTATTCTTGAAAATTAAATACGTGAGTATTTGGTTTAAAAATTAGTCAATAGGTTGCTACCAGAGTAAACCATCATGGAAGCTAATTTGGTAGATGGTCATAAATCTCCATGCCACTAGATATGTTCATTCCTAGATGATATTGAATAAACATGAAAGATCACTTTATCTTCTGGACTTAAAAATGACTGTAATCCCACCTTTGCAGCGGGCAGAGGCATAGAGGCAAAAGGGGCTTGAGCCCAGGAGTTGGAGACCAACCTGGGCAACACAGTGAAACCATGTCTCTACAAAAAAAAAAAAAGACAATGGAGGTAAAGAAAAACAAATGAGAAATAGGCCTAGTATGTATTCACTATGTTTTTAATCTTCCCTACTCTACCAATTGGCATATGATTTATCAAAGGACAAACGACACAGCAACACATACAAAGCATAAAAGAAACAAACTATAAAATATACTCTTGTAGATGTTGTCTATTGTATTAGTCTGTTCTCAACTGCTATAAAGAAATACCTGAGACTAAATTATTTACAAAGAAAAGAGGTTTAGTTGCCTTATGATTCCACAGGCTGTACAGAAAGCATGGCAACATCTGCTTCTAGGGAGGCCTCAGGGAGCTTACAGTCCTGGTGGAAGGTGAAAGAGAAGCATGCACATCTTACATGGCCAGAACAGAGGGAAGAGAGAGAGGGGCAGAGGTGCTGCTCACTTTTAAACAACCAGATCTCAGGAGAATTCACTCACCATCACAAAAACCCCAATGAAGGGATGACACTAAACCATTCATGAAGGATCCACCCCCATGATCTAATTACCTCCCACCAGGCTCCACGTCTAACATTAGGGGTACAATTTAACACGAGATTTGGATGGGGACACGGATCCAAGCCATCTCAGGTATTAACCATGCTGTGTCATTATAATGTTTAGATGTAAAAGAGTCTTGTCAAGAAAGTGATTTTAGATAATACACACAGGAAAAATACATTTTATTTACTATAAATATAAATACCATCCTTTACACATATTAACATATTATATTAATTAATACATTGGATAGAAGTAATTTACATGCTTAACTTTTCCAAAAAAGCCTCCTAGAAATTTGTCCCTTAATAATTTTTTCAAAAACCATGTTGTTCTTATTGAAGATCTTTAAATTTATCACGTTGTGTTAGAATAAAAGATCTGATGCAGACTAGGAAATGCTGAAAAACAATTTCAGCAAATGCTTATTTGTTTATTGTGTTATGTTTCTTCATTGTTTTACTTTACATATTTGTACAAAAGTCTTTACTACTTCTATTCACCTTAAAAAAAATGCCCTGAAAAATAAAAACAGCAATGTTGCAGTTTAGTGTTCTACTACATTTTTAAAAAATGTTATGTAGAGTCCAAATCCAGTCATTCTTATATATTTTATGTCCTTTCTTTTCTCTCAATCTTCTACTCCCAGCATTCTCTATTTGTCCTTCTTGGCATTTTGGTGTTATAACTAAGGGTTATTTCTGCTCGTGGTGACATTTCTCAGATGATGTCCAAGTGCATATTGACTGTTGTCACTTTATTCCTTGTTTAGGAAAGAACAAATCACCACTACTTCTAAACATAATTTTCTCTAAATATATCATATTTGATTTTTGGAAACTTTTTCATTTATACTTATATATATTCATAAATAAATGTACATGAATATATAAGAATAACATTGAACAAAACCTTCACAAAAATGTTAACATTTGTATAATTAGATGGCATCAAAGTACGATAAACTGCCACACAAAGAGGTTTCTAAATTTAGATAGCTGGCAAAAATACAATTAAATAGAAAAATACGTTCTCTCAAAGAGAAAGCAACACCCTCTGAAATATGCCAGAATCTCCCTGACTTGTAACTTCTAGTTTATGATTGTCCCTTTTGCTTGCCACATTACCTTGTACCTTTATTCTCATGTTCATATATCTTGTTAATGTCATAGATTCATATTTACAATCACAATTTTGAATACCTAAGTTTTATATCTCCATTTATTTGTGATATCACTTGAGCTTCCTACCTCAAGGAAGAAATCATAACAATAACATGCATTGACTTCTATATATGGGCCAGCACAATTCTAAGCACTTTCTATGGATTTTCTTTTTCTTTCTTCCCATAGTTTCTATTTCTTTTATTTCTATGTCATATAAAGGAATCTGAGTCACAGAGAGGTTGAGCAAATAGTCAAAAGTTGCAGAATTATTAAGGATTAGAAAACTCCAACTTGGAAGTTTCAACAATAAATTAATAAGTAAGCTATACTGTATAGACTAGATGCTTGAACTGTAGAAAATTGGGCATCATGTGTATTAGTTATCTATTTTTGCATCATATGATACTCCAAAACTTCATGGCTTAAAACAACAAAATTTATTACCTCTGAGTCAAGAATGTTGGAATGGTTTAGCTCAGCGGTCCCCAACCTTTTTTGCACAAGAAACCAGTTTCATGGAAGACAATTTTTCCACAATGGGGAGGTGGGGATATGGTTTCTGGATGAAACTGTTCCACCTCATTAGATTCTTATAAGGAGCACACAACCTAGATCCCTCTCATGTACAGTTCACAATAGGATTCACACTTCTGTGAGAATCTGATGCTGATGCTAATCTGGCAAGAGGTGGAGCTCAGGTGATAATGCTTGCTCACCCACTGCTCACCTCCTGCTATATGGCCCGGTTCCTAACAGGCCACGAACTGGTACTGGTCCATGGCGAGGGGGTTGGGGACCCCTTGTTTAGAGGGATGCTCTGATTCAGAGTTTATCACAATCTTGCAATCCAGGTGTCTGCTTGGTCTGTGGTCTTTATTAAAGTTTCAGCTGGAGGAAAATCCTCTCATAAGCTCCCTCACATGGCTGTTGGCAGGCCTCGGAAGATTCAAGCTCATTCATGTTATTGTTGACAGGCTTAGGGTCTTTCTTGGATGCTGGGCAGAGATAATAGTTCGCCACTGAGGCACATAGGGCTACTCCCAACGTGGTAGCTGGCTTCTTTAGACAGAGGAAAGGAGAGAGCAAGAAGGGAGACCAAGATGGAAGCCACAGTCTCTTTTAACCTAATGTTGGAAGTAACACTTATCACTTTTACCATAATCTGTTTATTAGAAGTGAGTCACGGCCGGGCGCGGTGGCTCAAGCCTGTAATCCCAGCACTTTGGGAGGCCGAGACGGGCGGATCATGAGGTCAGGAGATCGAGACCATCCTGGCTAACAAGGTGAAACCCCGTCTCTACTAAAAAATACAAAAAACTAGCCGGGCGAAGTGGCGGGCGCCTGTGGTCCCAGCTACTCGGGAGGCTGAGGCAGGAGAATGGCGTGAACCCGGGAGGCGGAGCTTGCAGTGAGCTGAGATCCGGCCACCGCACTCCAGCCTGGGCGACAGAGCCAGACTCAGTCTCAAAAAAAAAAAAAAAGAAATGAGTCACTAGGTCCAGCCCACAGAAGAGGAGGCGGTTACACAAGAGGTGAGAATCACTGAGGTCCATCGTAGAGTCTGACCCGTCATGGGACCTCTAGTTTGATTTACACTCTGGTACAAAATAGTTATATGATTGAGCAAGTCAGAACCACTAATTTTCTCATTAAGTCCATCATAATAATCTGCCTAACCAAAACTTGGGGCTACTGTAGGGATAAAAGAAAAATCATAGATATGAAAAGTTAAGAACTTGATACAAATATGACTTAACTATATTAGTATTTTCAAAGACTGGGGATTATGATATGACTAACTCATTTTGATTAGATGGTATCTCTTCTCCATTTTCTTCTGCCTTGTACTGCACATCAATGCTAAATTATTCATTCTCATCTTATATCCATAGATATGCAAATAACACCAAGAGCATGAAACGGCCAGAGGGAAGAAGACTAAAATTCATGCAGCATAAGTCATATGTTTATCTCTGTGTTGGGCACTTCATATACATGAGTTCATTAAATCCTCACAATCACTTTCCTGGCAGGTAGCCCCACTATTCTTTCTGTACCATACTGACTCCTAAGGAAGGAGTATAGATAATGATGAGAGAGTAGTTCTGTTTTTCCCTTCACTTGCCCACCAAGGCAAGCCTATAATAGTGTTTTTCATTTTGCCCCATTCACACAATTTTAGGGATGCATAAAGGACTTTTTATTAATCTTGTCCATTTTTTGTACCTCATGGCAATACTATAGAAAAAAAAAAAAAAAAAACAAAACTGTAAATATCCTTCTATGTTTTCTTTCTAATTTCCAGAGAAAGAAACCTTCTTGTTTAACATGTGCATTGGTTCAGTGCATACAGCTCAGTGTCTCAGGCTCACCTATACGTTGCTTTCTATATATTCATGTCTTGGTTCAAGTTAGATCAAAATGCTTCTAAAATAGAAATAACACCTTTCATAACTTTTCACAAATTATAAAACAATGAATGAATCTCTCTCTATAAACACACATATGCACTTAACATATATAATATACTCACTCATATGGATACACACAATTAAATCAAACATTGGGTGAAGGCCCTCATTATACTATAGTCTTTTCAGGAGCTAAGAACTAATTCCAATGATTCTGATATATTTTGAAATGGCTGTGGGCCACCATTTTTTTAACTGCAGTGAAAGTCACTTTTACCAACCACAAAAGCCTCAAAATAAAATATATCAACTTACTGTTTGAATAACTGTGATGCTATCTAGCTCTATCATATATTTAGTTATCATAAACAGTCTCTGAATACTAATTGACCACTTCAAGTAATCAATAGTACATTCAAGAGATGAAAGGAATTGTCACAAAATTTCTGCAAGTACTCTGAAATGGAAATCCAACAAAGTTCAGAGCAATAGCAGTGCCATAGAAATAATTGCACAGCTTCTTAAAGATGACAAATTTGGAGGTAGTTGTACTCATTACATGGTGAACTCTGATTTGCTAGCTTTCAAAAATAAGTCTTTAATAATTTTGTGCCACAGTAAGCCCTACCTTAGAGAAGTGTGTTTCTCCATGAGAAGACGAGGCATGAACACTTTTATATTAAATAAATGTGTGGTTTATATGTGATTATATCCCATGCTGGTTAAGATCAAATTAATGGAATCACTGAGGACACATTATATACTTCTGTATTTCCCATAGTTCCTTGTTAATTTCTAGGTATAAAGTAGGTAAATATTATGAGTTTAAATTGAATTTTGTGCATGAAACTGGCTATTGATGAGCTACCCTGACATTTTCAAATGACACACACTAAATATTTCCATAGCAATAAATTTAGATCAAAGTAAAACCACTTCCAAATTAGTTATATATTTTTATTTTAATACTTCTTTCGAACGATTACTGAGTTTAGAAGACCATGAACCAGTGCAATGAAACAGATTACAATGTAGACAGAAAACCACAATTCTAGTCCCATCATTTCATCTAATGTTCTGAGTGGCCTTGAGTATGGTTGATTGGCTTTCATGTAAACTAGTTTCCCTATCTGAAACTGGGAAACCTAAAATTACTGAACGTGTGTTCTCTAAGGGACCTGAAAGACATCTAATTAGAATCCCACATTTTACAGGGCACATATATTAAATAATGTAATAGGACTCCACCTCATTTGGTACTACCAAATAGAGACTTACGTGTGCGTTTCTTCAGCCTTTTCCTTCCTAACCCCCCTGATCAATTATTGAATTGAACATTTACTGCATGCCTGAAAGATATACAATGCAAGTGCTGTAACATGACACAAAATAGATCTTCCTCGTAGTTTATATCTAAGCTAAACACTCCAGGCTGTTTCCATTTTATGATACATATGTTAACGTGTCATAATGGTTATAATGGTTAATTTTTTATGTCAAAATGACTGAGCCACAGGATGCCTGATATTTGGTCCAACGTTATTCTGAGTGTGTCCTGAGGGTGTTTGGGCTCGAGGTTAACATTTAAATCAGTAAACTGAGTCAAACAGATTGTCCTCCCTAATGTGCGTGGCCCTCAAACACTTAGTTGAAGGTCTGAAGAGAACAAAAGGGAATCCTTTTATAAATGGGAATGGGAACTCCTCCAGTCTAACTGCTTGAGCTGAAACATTGGTTTTGCCTGGCCTTCAGACTCAGATGATAACCTCGCCAGGCGCGGTGGCTCACGCCTATAATCCCAGCACTTTGGGAGACCGAGGTGGGTGGATCACCTGAGGTCGAGTGTTCGAGACCAGCCTGATAAACATGGAGAAACCCCGTCTCTACTAAAAATACAAAATTAGCCAGGCGTGGTGGCACATGCCTATAATCCCAGCTACTACGGAGGCTGAGGCAGGAGAATTGCTTGAACCTGGGAGGCAGAGGTTGTGGTGAGCCGAGATCGTGCCATTGCACTACAGCCTGGGCAACAAGAGTGAAACTCTGTCTCAAAAAAAAAGAAAGAAAACCTCAACTTTTCTTCAATCTCAAGTCCAAAAACTTTTGAACTGGAACCATCAGCTGTCTTGGTTCTCAAGCCTCAAGCATTTACAGTTGGATGGTAATATGCATTGATCCTCCAAGGTATCCAGCTTACCAACTGCAGACTTTGGGACTTATTTCTTTCTTTCTTTTTTTTTTTTTTTTTTTGAGACGGAGTCTCGCTCTGTCGTCCAGGCTGGAGTGCGGTGGCCGGGTCTCAGCTCATTGCAAGCTCCACCTCCCAGATTCACGCCATTATCCTGCCTCAGGCTCCCAAGTAGCTGGGACTACAGGTGCCCACCACCTCGCCCAGCTAATTTTTTGTATTTTGTAGTAGAGACGGGGTTTCACCCGGTTAGCCAGGATGGTCTCGATCTCCTGACCTCATGATCCGCCCGTCTCGGCCTCCCAAAGTGCTGGGATTACAGGCTTGAGCCACCGCGCCCGGCCGCCTTTGGGACTTCTTAACCTCCATAAGCACGTGAGCCAATTCTTTATAAACTCTCTCCCTCTCTCTCTTTTTGTCTCTATATATGTGTTTTGTGTATATATGTATATATATGCATAAAATGTATATATATTGGTATATACTACAAATATATATGTATATTATAAATATTTATCTATGATAAATACAAATTATATTGGTTCCGTTTCTCTGCAGAATCCTAACTAATACATGTGTTAAGGAAGAAAAAATGGCAAATTATATGCTGGCCCTTTAATGCCTCCACTCGGAAGAGACTTGCATCATTTCTGCTCATATGTCTTTGGCCTGAGCAATTCACATGGCCACCCTGCCTTCTAGATTTCAAGGAATTACATTTCTTCCTATGCTTGATTATAGTCAGTGCAATTTAGTGAATTAGTGAATAATGAATATTGAATAACACGGAAATTCAGGCACCTTATGAATAAGGCACTCTTAGTTTCCAGTAGAGGGTAGTTCTTGTCATATTACTTGTTTATCTCTTACGCATATAATACAGGTCAAAGCCATAGTGGATGATGTAGGATCAAAAGGATGCCAAAAAGTACAAAGGTATACACAAATGTGAGATCTTATGAATATTAATCCGTTGGACTCTTTATTGAATAATTTAATATATGTGAAGAGCTTAAAATTGCTCCTGATATTTATAAGTGCTCAATAAAAATATTTGCTATTGGAATTGCAATTGCTATTTATATTATTATTTATTATCTTTATTATTTTACATTCAATTGCTATTATTGTTATAACAAAATGGTGCTCTATAGACAAAAATTAGAATCAATGACCCTCTTACAAAGAGCCTTTTTCTGAAAATACCAACAGAACTCATTGTAGCATTATAGCTATGGCATAGATCACAAAAATGAAGCATAATGAAGCTACAATGAAATATCAAAGAATGGGATTTTTCCATAAATACTGACTTTGTGTCAACTTTGGAAATAAAGCTCCTTTAATTGAATGTGTCCTTCAAAACATTTTGAATTATATGTAGTGCCCTTAAAAGTTAGAAACAAATGGCTTGCTTGCTTTTATCTGACATAAAGGAGATAGGTACATTTAAATATAGCTCCACTCTGTTTTAGTCCAGATAATTCTGAACACAGACTGTCAGTTAAAAAGAGCTGCACTGAAGACAGATTTTTACAAGGAAAAACCGCGTAAGATTAATTAAATAAAGACATATAAACAAGAAAGATGTTTAGTGTGTCTACCTACTTATGGGTGAAGCTTCATACACTGATTAGATCAGTTTCCCATTATAATGTGAGGTGGTATTTCTAATAGATCAGAGCAAGGTTTTCCAATATGAAAAAACTGAGTTGTATCCCCTGGTCTTAGTCACTTAGTAACTGTGACACCTCTTTATTACTTAACCTCCTTAAATCTCAGCGTCCTTATCTGTACTATGTAGAAAATAATCTTCATAACCTAATAACTTCATAGGGTTATTATATTAAATGATAATCTTCCAAATGAATGGTGTTCAGAATGGTGTCTGGCACATAAATGAGCCACAATATGGTAACCATTATCATTATTAAATCTAGTACTGACATTCAGCATCCATTAAGTTAGCAATCAGAATACCCACGTTCCAGCTATTTATTGCTGAGTAACAAACCCCTCTGAAATGTAGTACGTAGTGCCTATAATAATGAATATATTCTCACCCATATTTTGTGGGTCAAGAATTTGGGCAGGGATCAGGCGGTGATTCATTGGCTTCATATGGTGTCAACTGAGATAACTTGGTGATATTCAGTTATCAGATGGACTGATCTAGAGGGTCCAAAATGGCTTGATTCCTGCATCTGGTGCCTTGGAAGGAATGACTGAAAGGCAGGGTTCAGCTGAGACTGTCACTTGCAGTTCCTACATGACATGAGGCCTCTCCAGCATAGCAATCACCAGGTAATTGTATTCCCTCTGTGTCAGTTCAGGGCTTCCAGAAAGAGTGCTCTAAAGTACAGAAAGTGGTACAGTGTTAACATCCACTGTGTTCTACTGGTAAAACCAATCAATCACAGACTCTTTCCTGTTTCAAGGGGAGGGGACAGAGAATCAACCTCTCAGTGGGAGAAATGATCATCTTTAATACATCACAGAAATACTATAGGTACTCTTTGTTATAATGAAAGCAACATATCACTATGTATAAGGATTATGTAATGTGACATGGGATATACTTGGGGCACAGTTTTATGGATGTGGAGATTTACATATGGACCTAAGTAATATATGTTCCATCTATATGTTTACTTGTTACAGAAATTCATGTATCATGTACCTTGAAATAGGGTATTTTTCAGTATTATCACCATATTCACCAAGTCAATATTCTAACAAGATGTCGGAAAAGTTCCTGTTAGGAGCCAGAGAGTAAATATTTTAGGCTTTGGGGCCACATACCATCTCTGGCCCATATTCTTTTTTGTTTGTTTTTGACAACCCTTTTAAAGTGTAGAAAAACATTCCTGGCTAAGGGGCCATACAAAACAAGCCAAGAGCCAGATTTGGCCTGCAGGCTGTAATTTGCCTACCTTTGAGCAAATGAAGAGCAATACAAATGTAAATGACTCCAATTCTAAACTCTGAGTATAAATTTAAAAAGAAATGAAGATCTCTGCAAAATCTATAACATTTAACCCCAAATCCTTAGAAGAGCATTAGAATGAGTAGGAGAAAAATAACTTTTATAAAGAGCTTAACTTTTCAAGGCATTGTTAGGTGTTTTCATAGAATTATCTTATTTACTGCTTATGACCTAAAAGGTGGTTTATTATTCCCATGTTATTAGGTGGAATTAAAATATGAGCTTTATGACAGCAAGGATTTTAGTTTTATTCATACCCAAAATTTAACATACGACCTGATACAACATAGACTTTAAATACATGGTGGATGAAATGAATTAAATGGTAAAAACCAAGACTCAGGACGATTAATCAGCATCCCAGAGGAACACAATGGAAGTCCTGGAATTCAAAGCCAGTGTCTTTGGTTCCAAATTTTCCTCACCAAAGCAACATCTAACACCAACAATCTGGTCCAATAATTATTTGTTATATCCATATGATTATTGTTTTAAGGAAAATATCATTATGCCATATTTACTTATCAATTAGGTTATGTAAAACTTAAACATTTTAGTTTTCAGAATTGAATTTGTGGTTTTGAGGAAATGTTTATGTCCACATTTTGCTTAAAATCATTGTCTATATTCTATACTATTTTAAAATAATTTGTCAGTTAATTAAAGGACTGACACACTTCTATAATACTTCTTTTTTTTTTAATTTTGGCATAATCAACACTTCCAAAATAAAAAAATACAGAGAGAGAATTAATTTGAAATTAAGACACCAAGAGGAACAATTGAAAAATATTTTTAAAATGTTACTGCACCATGTTGAGATTTATAATTGTATGGATACAACATACCTAACTTATTGATTAATAGTTGTAAAAGTTTTGTCACTGAAAGATTTGTTTCTTTGAGCTATCTTTATTGCATTGTTGGATGTTGGGTATGATAATAGTTTGGACCTGTGTCACTGCCAAATCTCATGTTAAAATCCCCAGTGTTAGATATGGAGCCTGGTAGGAGGTCATTGGATCATGGAGGTATATCCCTCATGAATGGCTTAGCTCTGTCCCCTTTGTGATGAGTGGTATCTGGTTGTTTAAAAGCATGTAGCATCTCCCACTGACATACTCTCTTTCTCCCTGTCTCTCTCTCTCTCTCTCTCTCTCTCTCTCTCGCTTGCCCCTTCTCTCACTATGTGAAACACGTGCTCCTCCCTCACCTTCCATCATGATGGTAAGCTTTTTGAGGTCTGGAAGCCAAGCAGATACCATCACCACACTTTCTCTATAACCCACCAGACTATGAGCCAATTAAACGTCTTTTATTTATAAATTACCCAGCCTCAGGTACTTTTTTTATAGTAACACAAGAATAGCGTAACACAGGGTATGTCATTTCATCCCAAAGTACCAGACTTTGTCAGGAAAAGATGCATCATATTTGATAACACTTAGGTTCATTCCATATCTTGGATGTCATGAATAGAGAGACAATAAACATAAAGATGCTGTTATCTCTTCAATATACTGATGTACTTTCCTTTGAATAAATAGCTACCAGTGGGATTTCTGAGACTGCATGGATTTTCTATTTTTAGTTTTTTGAGAAACCTCCATACTATTATCCATAACAGCTGTACTGGCTTACATTCCCACCAACAGTGTATAGGAGTTCTTTTTTCTCTGCATCCTTGCTGGCATTGTGTTTTTGTTTTTGTTTTTTTGTCTTTTTGATAATAGCCATTGTAATTGGGATAAGAAGATAGCACATTGATTTCTGATTTGCATTTCCCTGGTGATTCAAGATGTTTAGCATTCTTTCATGTATTTCTTGGCCATTTGTATGTCATGTTTGGAGAAATGTCTATTCAGATCCTTTGCCCACTTTTAAATGGATTATTTGTGGGTTTGTTTGTGTGTGTGTGTGTGTGTCTGTTTTGCTGTTGACTTATTCGAGTTCCTTTTGCATTCTGGATACTAGTCCATTTTCAGATGAAGAGTTTGCAGATTTTTTCTCCTGTTCCACATGTTGTCTCTCCCTTTTGTTGTTGCTTTTGCTGTGCAGAGCTTTTTAGTTTGATATAATCCCATTTGTCTATTTTTGTTTCTTGTTGCTTGTGGTTTGAAGCTTTGCCTATAAAATCCTTGCCTAGACGAATGCCCTGATGTATTTTACCTATGTTTTAATCTAGTAATTATGTAGCTTTGGGTCCTATGTTTAAATTTTTTAATCCATATTAAATTTATTTTTGTATATTGTGAGAGGGATCTAGTTTCATTTCTCTGCATGTGGATATATAGTTTTCCCAGCAGCATTTATTGAAGAGTTATGTTCTTCGAACCTTTGTCCAAAGTCAACTGTTGCAAATAAATGGATTTATTTCTGGTTTTATTCTATTCCTATTCTTGTTCTGTATTCTCTATTGGTCTATGTGTCTATTTTTATATAAAGATCAGGCTGTTTGGGTTACAATAGTTTTGTAGTATATTTTAAAGTATGGTGATGTCTCCAGTTTGTCCTTTTTGCTCAGTATTGCTTTGGCTATTTGCAGTCTTTTATGGTTTCATATGAATTTGGAATTGTTTCTATTTCTGTGAAGAATATCATTGATGCTTTGATAGGGATTGCTTTGAATCTGTAGATTGCTTTGGGTAGTCTGGTCACTTTAAACAATATTAATTTATTCAATCCATGAGCATGGGATATCTTTCCATTTTGGGGGGGTCTTCTTCAGATTTTTCATCAGTGTGTTGTAATTTTTATTGCAGAGATCGTTCATCTCATTGGTTTCATTTATTCTGAGGTATTTTCATAGCTATTTTTAGTAGGTTTGTTTTCTTGATTTCTTTTTCAGCTAGTTTATTATTCGTATATAGAAACCATACTATTTTTTTACTGCTGATTTTGTATCCTACAACTTCACTAAATCTATTTATCACTTCTGAGAGTTTTTAGGTTTTTCTATGTGTATGATCATGTTGCCTACAAAGAGCAATAATTTGACTTCCTTTTTTTTCAGTTTAGGTGTCCTTTATTCCTTTCTCTTGCTTAATTGATCTGGCTAGGACTTCCAGAACTATGTTGATTAAAAGGGATAAAAGTGAGCATCCTTGTCGTCTTCCAGTTTTTAGAGGAAAGGCTTTCAACTTTTCCTCATTCAGTATGGTGTTAGCTATTAATTTGTCATATGTTGCCTTTATGGTGTTGAGGTACAAACCTTTTATACCTAATTTGTTGAGAGTTTTTGTCATAAAAAGATAATGAATTTTATTGAATGCTTTTTTCTGCATTTATCGGGATGATTATATGGATTTTGCCCTTCGTTTTGTTTAGGTAATGTGACACATTTATTGATTTGCATATATTAAACAATCTTTAAATTCCTGGAATAAATTCCACGTGACCATAATGTGTTGTCTTTTTGATGTGTTATTGGATTTGGTTTGCTAGTATTTTGTTGAGAATTTTTACATCTATGTTTATCAGAACTAAAGTTTTCTTTTCTTGTATGCTTGTCTGCTTTTGATATTAGGGTAATGCGGGCCTTATAGAATGAGTATGAAAGATAGTCCTCCTCTCTAATTACTTGAAATAGTTTTAAAAAAATATAATGGCTTTTCCTTAAATTTTGGTAGAATTAGCAGTAAATACAACCAGTTCTGAGATTTCCTTTCTTGGGAGGCTTTTTATTACTGATTCAATCTCATCACTTGTTATTGGTCTATTCAGATTTTTTATTTTTTTTCTCAGTCAATCTTGGTAGGTTATATGTGTACAGGAATTTATCATTTCCAATAGATTTCCTAGTTTTTTGGCCTATGGTGTTAATAACAGTCTCTAATGATCCTTTGTATTTCTGTGATTTCAGTTGTAACTATATAATTGGGTCCTTTTTTTAACCCAATTAGCCAGTCTATATTTTTAAATTTTATAATTTATAATAGTTATAAATTATATAATTTAAATAAATAAGTTAAATTTTATAATTTAAACTATTTACATTAAAAGTTGTTATTAATGGGCGAAAAATGACTCCCATCATTTTGTTCCTGATTAGTTGGTTCCTGATTACTTTATGTATCGTTTGTTTCTGTCTTCCTTTCTTATTGTTTATCTCTCTGTTTCAGTGGGTTTTTTTTGTTTTCTTTTGTTTGTAGTGATAACATCTGATCCCGTTCTCATTTATGTATCTGTTCTATCAGTGAGTTTTATGCTTTCATGTATTTTCATGATGGTTCTTATTCTCCTTTTACTTACAGATGTAGAACTTCCTTATGCATTTATTGTAGAACTGGTCTAGTGATGATGGATTCTGTTTTTCCTTCTCTAGGGAAGAAATTCTTTCTCCATCATTTATGAAGGATAGTATTAATGGGTTTAATATTCTTGGCTTGCAGCTTTCTTTTTCTTTCAGCATGATGAATATATCTTTCAATTCTCCCCCAGCCTGTAAAGTTTCTGTTAAAAATCTCCACCAGGCACAGTGGCTCATGCCTGTAATCCTGGCACTTTGGGAGGCCAAGGTGGGTGGATTATCTGAGTTTAGGAGTTCAAGACTAGCCTGGCCAACATGGTGAAACCCCATCCTTACTAAAAATACACACACACACACACAAATTAGCCAGGTACAGTGGTGCGTGCCTGTAATCTCAGCTACTCAGGAGCCTGAGGTAGAAGAATTGCTTGAGCGCAAGAGGTGGAGGTTGCGGTGAGCCAAGATTGTGCCACTGCACTCCAGCTTGGGCTACAGAGTGAGAGCTTCATCTCAAAAAAAAAAAAAAATCTTCTATTAGTCTTCCCTTATTTGTTAGATCCCCCTATACGTTAGATTCCCTTATATGTTAGATTCCCTTATATGTAACTAGATGCTCCTCTCTTGCTGTTTTAAAAATGCTCACTTTGTCTTTTACTTTTGACAGTTTTACTATAATGTGTTTAGTTGAGGACCTTTCAAGTTGAATCTATTTAGGAATGTTTGAGCTCTCTGTATCTGTTTGTCTACATATCTCCCAATACATGAGAACTTTTCAGCTTTCCACATATTGGAAGGAAAATCTATTCAATGTATTTCATGGAATAGATTTTCTATGCCTTTTAAAATCTCTTCTCCTTCTGGAATTCCCAAAATTTAAATATTTATTTGTTTTTAGTATCCCATATGTCATGTAGACTTTCTTCATTCATTTTTATACTTTCTTTTATTTTCACCCTCTCTCTCTCTTTACATGACTGAGTTATTTGAAAAGACGTGTCTTCAAGTTCATAAAATCTTTTTCCTGCTTGATATAGTCTGTTGTGGTAGCTCTTGATTATATTTTTATTTCATTAATTACATTCTTCAGTTCCAGTATATCTATTTGGTTCTTTTACACTATTTATCTTTCTTTGTTGAATTTGTCATTCAGATCATTGTTTTCTTGATTTCTTTGTATTGTCTATTTGTGTTATCTCTTATCACACTGAATTTCCTTTAGATCATTATTTTGAATTCCCTGTCAAGACACTTCATAGATTTTTATGGGGTCTTTTACTGTAGAATTAATGCATTCCTTTGGTGGTATTTCCTTGCTTTTTAGTTTCTTGCGTCCTCATGCTGATATCTGCACATTTAGTGTAAAAATTACTTCTTTCAATTTTGTGGAGTAGCTTTTGAAGAGAAAGACATTTTCCTATAGATCTGTCTACAGTATTACTTTGATAGGGTACTTTGGCTTTTGTTCTGGGTGGGTTCTGTGGTATACTCTTCGTTTGATTTCTTCAGCTGTAATCAATAACAGAGTTGCCTGTGAGTTCTTCAGTGGATTGGGCTGTGGTTATTTGTGCAGGCTGTGGTGAGGCTTCACTGGTGACTGGGGCTCGCATGGGCTGGTCCTCAGGCTTTTTGGTGGTATGTGCAGGTACTAGTAGTGACAACAGTGGGCTGGACAAGCCCATCTTCAAACCCCTAGGTGGTATGTGTAGGGTTGCTGTCATGGCAGTTGCCCTGGGCATGCAGTTCTCAGGCTTTGGGGAATGCACGTTTTGCCTCTCTGTATCCTGGAGGCAGTCCCCGTGATGTGTTGGACCTTTTGTTGCCCAGAGTGTAGGGCACTTCGTGGGTTTGTGTGCCAGGGTTATGGCTACACTGCTGGCTCCAGATGGTGTGACAACACTACAGTATTCTGAGTGAATGTGGAGGGGTGTTGGAAGTGCATCAGGAATATAAAAATGCATAGGTTATTGGACAGGAGGTAGTCTGAGATCAGCTCCATTCTCAAAATAGTGGCATGCTGCAACAGTTTGGGTCTCAGGACATGATTTCCCTCTCTGAAGCAATGTAGTTGTGTTTATTCCAGGCAGTTCCCTATGCTATGCTCAGGGACTCTGGGGCCTGAGAAGGTCTTCTGTAGCTAGGATTGCAGGTGTCTACAGAGGGAATGTGGATTTTTGGGGATCTTTCACTTACCTTTTTCCTGCAATGGGAAGTGCTTCCTGGCTCTGAGCTGATTTCAGTCAGCTGCTTCGCTTCCCTGTTTGTGCTGCATCTTGAATTTCCCTGCCTCAGAGGGTCCCTGTTAAATCTACTGTTTTCCCTTAGATGCTCTATTTTGACATGTAGTTATCTACTCACAGTTAACACCTGTTAAAATCTAGTGTTCTCCCTTAGATGCTCTATTTTGACATGTAGTTATCTACTCACTGTTTTTTTTTTTTGTTTTTTTTTGTTTTTTTGTTTTTTTTTGTGTGGAGAGAACATGATGTGCCCAGTGCCTCTAGTAAGCCATCTTGAATTCCCACACATGCAAATGCTGTTTGCAGTACTGCTACTACATATTTGTACCATCGAGCATGGATTCTAATAAAGTTTGTATTTGTGTTTAAAAGACATGCACACTCAAAAGAATAGTGCGTTTTTTAGTATATCTCCTGTTTTATTGAGTAATTCCTGACAAAAGAGGATGTTTGCTTTGATTAGACATCGTCAGGGAGGAAAAACTTTTTCTCTACTGGTTTAGGTTATGTTCTTGAGAGGTATGCACTTTAAACTGGCACAACACAGATTATTAAAAGAGAAAAACAGATTTAATTATGTATGTATACATGGATGTTGACAAAGAAATGTGATTCAAGGAGGTAGTTAGAATTGGGCGCTTATATATCATCTTAATAGAGTACGGGGAGGGACGAGGGCACTTCTGGAAAAACAAATGACTTTTCGGGAAGATCACTGGACCCTTAGGAGAATAAATGATAGATATAATAGTTTTATGCCAATATCTGTTTCTCTTTCCAGGTGCTACCTTGTGCTAACTTCTTCACATCGATGCTAAGATTTCCTCCTCTGTGGTTGTGAAACTCACATGGAAGGGATTTATAACAATGGAATTATTTGCGGGAGGCTTTGATTTTAGAAAGACAGAGCTTAGAAAAAGACTCTTTCTGCAGCTGTTGATCTCCAATGTCTTCAACTCAAAATAGTCCTTTATGCCACTGTGGCATATTCTGGCCCCTTCAACATCAATAAGAAAGCACACTCTTAGCTTGGAATTTTATGTCTAGTAATTGAAAGAGCTTTCTACAGACTAGTTTCTGGCTCCACACATTTAAGCCTTGATTCCACTCTGTCACCCACATATGCCCAGGAACCTATCACATCACAACCTGTGACGCTGCACCTTTGCACGACCACACTGATGAGCTGGCAAAGTGGATGCTGGGAAAATTCTTGGAAGCCATTCTGCACTATGATGGCTAGCAACAACTGAACTGTGAGAGAAGGCAAGTGTGAATCCATAAAAATACATTTTAACACATCCAAATTAAATGTATCCCCATCTCAACTTTCCCTTCGCTGGATCCTCAGAATGCCTGTGATCTCTCTAACACAATTTAAACAAGTTGTATGGCAAAGAGGAAACTGGAATGAGACGTGCTCTTGACTTATCATGGTTAAAATTCTTACTCTTGCAAATATCAAACTTATAACTGTGCAAACACTAGCCTACTGCACCACAACTTCAAGGTCTTGAGAGACTGGTACAAGTAAGAGACCCTGAAAGCTCGAGCCTCATTAGCATCACAGTCAGTCTGGTCAGGAGGGTAATTCTGGAATTGGGAATTGCCAGGATGCCTACAGAGAAGAAATTTTGGTAGTTCAAAGCAATTTTCATTTATAGACCTTTAGAAAATACTGTTTTATAGGAGAAAATAAAATAGAAAAAAGGGCATGGCTTTAGTTTCAGTTATAACTTTTTCAGTTCAGCATGTTTTGCTCTTAACCTCTCTCCTATATTTTAAATAAATTTTATTTTTAAAAAATGTGGCCAGGTGGAGTGGTGG
Organism: Papio anubis; assembly: GCF_008728515.1. Taxonomy (NCBI): domain Eukaryota; kingdom Metazoa; phylum Chordata; class Mammalia; order Primates; family Cercopithecidae; genus Papio; species Papio anubis. The sequence continues at coordinate 155,906,556 of NC_044978.1, read as the reverse complement.
CTCACGCCTCTAATCCCAGCACTTTGAGAGGCCGATGCAGGTGGATCATGAGGTCAACAGCTCAAGACCATCCTGGCCTTAAAATACAAAAATTAACTGTAGTTCCAGCTCCTCAGAAGGCTGAGGCAGGAGAATCACTTGAACGCAGGAGGCAGAGGTTGCAGTGAGCCGAGATGGCACTACTGTACCTCAGCCTGGGCGACAGAACAAGACTCCATCTCAAAAAAAAAGCACAATGCTGCCTAGCTGTTAGATGAAAAAGAGAAGCTTTATATTACATATCACTGAAAAGGCAGGGTTAGAGACTATTCCTTCCTTCCACATTGGCAGACATGATCAGGCAGACATGATCTAACATCTGGAAAGAGAGACAAAGAATCACTAAGAAACAGAAAGATCTGGATAACCTATACTGTTACTAATCAGTGCTGTTAGTTTAATAATGTATCAAAACACTTACTATTTGATACCTAAGTTACTCAAATTCCAAGCTTGTATTTACATTTTTGCAATGGTTTTTTAATCCAATCATTTGCAGACAATATTGAGAATCAGTTACACAGCCAAACCAAGAAGTAAAAAGAACCGTAAGAGAGAAAAAAAAAAAGGGCATAAAAAGAATCGTGCTTATCTTTCCATCCCACTGTGAGTCAACAATACTTTATAAAGAGTTCTGTTCAAAGTGTCAAATTCTGTACCAGTTACTAGAAAAATTATTAACCAGGCTAAACTGTTCAATAGTGTTAAAAATCACCAGATATAAATGTATGTAGCTTTATGAAGAACTTGTCTTGTCAATGGAATTGTATTTCGCTCTGTGACTGAATAGCACACCTGCTGATTTATAGGCATATATTGTTGAACCCATAGTATCCACTTTGATATGCTTCTTAATTCAGCTTTACATGGAGGATTTATTTTAAAAACGCTGAAATGGGTATCGAAAATGTACTACCACTTTACGAAATCAATGTCAGTCTGAAGTTTACTGAAGTCTTCAAGTATTGGTCCTAAGTCAGATTCACAATCAGTTTGACTTATACAGAATTGAACAATGACTACCTATCAGCCACCTATATTTCCCAGGGAAGTGAAATTCCCCTTACATTTAGGGCCGCCCACAACTAGTTAATGGCCTCATCTAGCCACAAGGGGGCCAAGAGGTACAATGTTAGGCCCAGAAGCCACAGTCAGTAAATACTTGGGGAAAGTTCTCAGTGACTGCCCTGTAAGTATCAGCCTCTGTCCTTAGAAAATTCATTCATTGCTGCTGAAGTAGTCCAATTTCTTGTATTTCTCATTCTAGAAACATCCCACATTGTGTATTTCCTAATTACAATCAATCAAATTTGTTTGAATAAAGTTTTCTACCACCTGTTACTCAGAATGAACATAAGAAGTGCCCTAGCTAGGTCGACACAGCCAGGGGCTAAAACTTCTAAAGCTAATACATAATTTTCAACCATTCTGGTTATAAGCAAGGTCATTTATTTGGGTATTAAATTTGTCCAAGCAATTATAATGAAATTTCTCCCCCAAATCCTTAACATATTATCTAGCTTAGAGGTCATTATTCACAGCAGTATTTGATATATCCGGCCTGCCACGATAGTAAAAATATGCAAATCTCCCAAGTTCATACTGCATAGGACATTGGTAGGTCTAATTTTACCATCAGTAGTGAAAGGAGATAGCTTCAGATGGCCCTAAATAATAGGATGTACTGCTTTTAACCTATGAAGGGTCTTTTTCTCAGAACTAATCCAGATTTTATAAAATACTGTGTTCCCTCTAACTTAAATTTTTTGAAAATGTATGAAAGTTAATGTAAAGTTGAAAAAATTCATAAACTAATGATCTTGTAAATAAAAGACAAATGCCAGTTACAGTCACTGACTGGATCTTTGTGTGTCATGACTTGTAAATCTCTGCTATATTGCACATATTTTGGCATGTAAACCTTTTGAAAACGAAAAAAAAAAAAAAATCAACTGTCAATATGTGCTAAACTTAAAGTGAAAATCATTTATTCTGTGTTATTTTAAAACCTAAAACACTGTATTGAAATCTGAAAACCATACAGCACGTGAGCTAATCACTTAAATTTTGAATGTTTCTTTTTTTTTTTTTTTGTAAATGGGGTTTTCATACCGGCCTTGTGGAAATGTTTATAGTTATCCAGTAGGTAGTATGAATCAACTTAGCTTAGTTTCTGTGTGCTTCTTTTATAGATATACCGTAAAATATAGCTTTGCACATGATTTCTTGATTTAAACAGCACAACTTATTCTATGTCTTGGCTAGAAACCAATTAAATAACCACTGATGCAAGCAGTTATTACCTGCTTAAAAGGAAATCTGTGGTTTCCTTATTTAAACTGCTGAGTTTTAATGTCTATCAAAAAGGCTGTTATTGCAATGAATAATTTAGTCATTTCAGTCTACTAAACATTTTAATACTACAAGCATGGATTTAAGGCTGAAAAATATGTCTAAAGTTTCTCATAGTCTCAAGGATCAGACTCATACTTGGAATAGTTACTCATAGATATGTTTACTCTTTCAAGTAATATATGTTTAAAGGACAATCGTTTGTAGTAATTATTTAGAAAAGGAAGACTGAAGTATCAAATTTAGCGGAAGTGGTTAGAGAAATGGTTGATCATAAAGGCCTACAAAACACGTCTACAGATAGAAGACCCGTTTTAAAAAGATGAAAGGTCAATGGATATAGAGATATCCGAGTGTCATTTCCTCTGTCTGTCCCTTGGTGGAGTTCTTGAGTTACTTTCTCCTTTTCTGTCAAACTGTTTTATATTTCTTTCCAGAACTGGCTATCATGTTTACTGTATTTAACCTTTTTCTCGCATTATTGTGAATACAGCGTCTATTATAAATGAAAGCCCCCCTGAGATCACATCGCCAGCATCTACCTTGTATTCTTAACCATAGACTTTCGTTGTAGTTACTTCTCTTACTGTCTTTTCTTGGGGCTTGAACTACATCAGGGACCCTGAATGCTATTTTTCAGTTCATCCACTGAAATTCCTTAACGGCAAAACAGGTTTAAGCAAGCGAGGTTAGTAGGTAAAAAAACAAAAAAACAAAAAACAAAAAACTGAATATTTTAAGTTTAGGGTAAGATATTTGGCATAGAAAATGAATGTTATTGAATGCATATTAGAACGGGATGGTATTTATATTTTAATCATTTTCATTTTTTACATCTTGGTTTCAAAGGGATATTTCCTTTTATTGTTCTTTTTTTAAAAGCCACTAAAGAAAAAACCAAATCTCCATTTCAACATTCCCTCAAACATTTTGCTTCCTACATACGATGACGTCTAATCACTCTGATCAATGAAAGCTTTAGGACACTAATCTCATTTTCTCTCTCCAGTTCTGGCCGCCAAAGCAGCAGCACCAGCAGCACCAGCAGCAGCAGCAGCCGGCTCTTTAATTTCTTGCAGCCGGTTACACTTTCGATCCCATTTCCTTCTGAACCCTTTCCTCTCAGGTTGAGAAGATAAACGCAGCCTGGGGACTGAGAAGCCGGGCGGGGTTGGTGGGTGGGAGCGAAGCCGGATATCACATTCCCTCGGTGAGGTCTAGTACAAGGGGGGATTAAGTCTCCTGGTTCCATTTAATGAAATTGCTGAGCACTTGTGACACTGGCTCTAAGACTGCGGAAATGGGGCGGGGGTGGGGGAAACAACTTCTCTCTTCCATTCATCCTCTGCGCCGGCGAGAGAAGAGTCAGTCCATAGACAGGGGGCGGAAGAGGACTGGGAGCTCCAGCCGCCGCAAGGGCGCCCCGAGGGCTCCTCTCACGTCCCCCGTACCCCTACCCCGCCCATTTCCTTTGCTTGCCCAGAACAGCGCTGCAGGGCAAAGCCGCCGCCACTTCTTTGCTCCTCTGGCAGAAAGGTCGGAGCCTGGGACTGATGGGGGTGGGAGCAAAGCCAGCAGGCTTCTTGGCCCCCGCAGTCTGTCCTCGCTGTTCTCCATGCAGCACACGTCGGACCCATTTCCCACGCTGGCTTGGCTGCGCCGCGAAGTTGGTAGGAATGAGAGTGAGGAGGGCGGGCTGGAGACTTCCTCCCGCTCGCAAAGAGGAAACCACTCCACTGTGAAGGACGCGCTGCAACTCCCTAGTCATCCGGGAAGAAATGTGCAGCGCGCTGAGGAAAAGCCGCCCACTCCTTCGCGGCCCCCTCAAGTGTGGTCCTGCAGAGTGCGCGCCAGAGCCGCTGGCAAATGCTTTGAAGATGCGGAGAGGCTTATTCAAGTTTATGGTCTGGAGAGGGAAGCGGGAGTGCACAACGTTTCTGCCTACGCGGCTGCCTGAAGTTTGCAAAATCTTAGTAAGGCGGTGAGGGGAGTGAGTGCACTGCACCATATTGCCGCGCACCCGAATGCACTGCGCAAGGCCGCGGAGTGGAGACGGCTTCTCCTATTTTCTTCGAACCTGGGAAAAAGGGGAACCAGGGTCGGAGGTTTGGAGTGAGGCAGGCGTTCCGATAAATCCGAGTTCTTGCCAAATGCAAGAGGGATTTGGCTTTACTGCCACTTAGCCAGCGCGGAGGCGCTGCGGAGCCCACTCCCGCCCCCTCCCCCGCCCCGCCCCCGGCTCGAGACTGCGGCGGTGCGCACTGAGCCTGCGCGCGGGGCTTTTCTCGCTGATGCTGCAGATACAGAGCTGAGAGGCTCGGGTGCTAGCCGCCGGAGGGTTAGCGGGAAGGCCGGGTTCCCTGCCCTGGCCTCGGAGGAGGAGCCACCACCCCCGGAGTGATGCTGCTTCCACAGACTGGAAAATACTCGCCAGCTCCCTGACACACACTTGCACATTTCCATCCTCCACGCCTCTACGATCCTCTGTAGTGAGAGCTTGGAAATCTCTGCCGCCTCTCCCTCCTCATTCCTGTGCCTGCGCCCGCCCAAACAACCGCGCGCTGCATCTGCTCGTTGACTTTATTAGTGTTTGTCTTGTTTAAATCATTCTGCCTCCTCACCCAGGTCTCGTAAAGAATACCCACACTGGACAGATTTTTTTTTTTTTTTTGTTTCGGCTTGAAATTTTTCTTCAAGGGGAGGACCTTAAATGCATATAGATACGTCAGGCGCACTGAAGTCTAACCAAATCCCAGCAGCAGCCCTTTCTGTCTTTTGAGATGGTAACAATTCTCCCCAAATACTTCCAGTCCCTCTCAATCCTCTTAATCCTAGCCGAGCCTCTTCGTTTACAGCCACTGAAATAAATGAGAAAATGGCTCAGTTCAGAAAACAACCAGACCTGAGATCTGATGAGGCCGGCTGCGGTGGTCGTGAATGAAAATTGTAGACGCCTTGCTTGGAGAAATAGGGACAATCAAGTGGCAGAAAGTCAAAAGGAGAGATGGAAAGCTGGGGACACTTTGGTACACAAAGTTACCATTAAAGTTTATTTCCCTTTTATCCAGATAGGTGACGCTACACTTTGCCAGTTTCTAAAGGCTGCAGGTTTCTGCTCAGAAAATAATATCGAGGTTTCCAACATGTGTTTATTCACCAGGCGCGCGCACACACGGTCTACCCCCATAAGCAAGCACGACGACAGGAATGTCAAGCATTTAAACAAAGACAGGCATCCTTCCCCCTCCACCCACCGCCCCCCCCCCCCCCCCCCCCCGCAACCATCCAAAGTCTGAGCTCCCAAAAAAGGATCTTTCTCCCGCTCTCTGGAGTTTGATGTTCTCTCTTCACTACTGCAGCCCGTCATGGTTTTTCAGAACAGAGTGGCTTTCTGGGCTCTTGTGTGTTCCCCAAGACCCCGATAACCATGTCCTAACCAAGATGCTAAATCGCGAACCGGAGACACTTTCCGGGTGGAGGGGGTGGGGGGAGGACGTCGTCTGAGAGAGAGGGAGAAGGAGAAATCTATCCTGACACAGCTCGAAAAGCTCTCACGCGTGAACTGGGCATTAGTTAAGGGAGGAGGAAATTTACCAGCCCGAGGGAGGGAAAACAAGTCCCCCAGAGAAGAAGACGGAGGTACTCGCTGGGGGGCATTGAGCTTTGGCTTAAAGAGGTCTGGCTGGGATTGGGCACACTTTGAGCGGCCCCTGGAGCTGAGGCTGGGCTTTCCCGAGCGCGGAGGCTGGCTGACGCTCCCTCCCGCCTCCTTACCCCGGGCCCTCCTCCCTCGCTCTCTCCCTGTGTGTAGTTTCGGCGGCTGGGCAGCTACTGCCGCCGCCGCTGCAGCAGCAGCGTCAGGGACAAGCCTGATCCGTGAGCGAGCGAGCTCCCAGCAGCAACCACCACTTTGGGCAACTTGCGGGTTTCCTGCTCGCGGGTAGCGAACGGGAGCTTCCTACTAGCGGTTCAGTGTCTCCGAGCCGCTGCAGCCTGAGTGGCTGCGGGAGCGCCCGCACCAGACTCTCCCAGACGCGAAAGGGACGAGACAACTGCGGAATTCACCAGCCGTGCCAGGGCACTTCCGAGGCCACAAACGACTGGCACTTTTTCTCCCCTTGGCAAACTGGATTTTTTTTTTTTTTAAAGCTACTTGGCAGCTGTCTCTGACTCCACCTCCCCTTCCACCCCCGCCCCAAAGCCTTTGGCTTTTCTTCGGAAATCCAGACAGAATTGGGCATCTTTGTTAATTGCCGTTGGGGACGCCCAGCCGTGCGCTTTCGCCGGCTAACGTCGCCTGTGCTCCGAGCCTGGTTTGCTCACCTTTGAACTGCAAAGGGATCAAGTTCAGCTCGAGTTCCCTGCATTGGGACTAAGAGGAAGGAGAGAGAGCGTGCAAGAGAGCGAGTGGGAGAGGGGGAAAGGGGAAAGGAGAGGAGGGAGGAGAGAGAGGAGGGAGGAGAGAGAAAGGGAGGGAGGGAGGGGAGGGATCGAGAGAGAGCGGGGAGAGAGAGAGAGAGGCTGCAATCTCCTCCCTGAATCGCGCACAGCGCTGCAGATCCCACTGCTCCGACATGCGGGCCGAATGCAGGTGAGAAAAGGCACGGACTCTGCGGCTGCGGACCCAAACTTGGGCACCGCACGGTGCGCACGGCTCAGCCTTCGCCCCCGCGGGCGAAAGGCTGCTGCGGTTTCAGGCGGCGGCTTCGTGACTAATGACCTTGCGCAGAGTTGTTAAGAAAAAAGAGAAACCCGCGCTCTCCGGGGTGAGAAGGGACTGACTCTCTGGGCGTCTCTGAAGATGGCTCGGGCTTCTCTTTGGCGCGCCGGGGGGACCCGGACGCGGACCGCGCTGTGACGCGAGTAGTCTCCACTGCACCGTGCCCGAAGCGACGTGCCGGGGGATTTTTCATTCTCTATCTGTTGACTGGCTCCCCCGCTGCCTGAGCAGAGTCGGAGTTGAGACTGGCTTGTTGCTGGCCCCAGCGCCTGGTGCAGGAAGCGACTCACGTTTGCCTGGGCGGCCGGAGTCGGAGCAGAGCCTGGGTTTGGAGTGAGTGTCTGGAACGTGAATTGGACTCAACTCGAGTAGCAGCAAAGACCGGCGGGCTGGCAGGCGGGGGAGGCTGCAAGCTCGTTCCCCACCTCTTCCCAGCCCCACTGCCCGTCTGCCGGAGCAGTTCTGGCCCCTTCCGACAGAGCGGGTACGAGAGCCGGGGATTCTCCGCCCGCTGCGGGGATGACTCTGGGTTGGGGGGGCGCCGAACCCGCGGCGCGCAGTGTCCCGTGAACTGTGAGTACTGCGACTGAACGGCGGCCGGCAAGCGGGCGATTAGCACCCATTGCATGAATTATGAAACAATAACTTTCGGAAGAAGCCGGAGAAAAAAAAAAGCATCTATCGCTGCCCTCCCACCTCCATTCCCGGCCGACTCTCCACGCCGCTTTTGCCCCCTCCCTCCCCTCTCTCTCGCTCCTTCCTTTCCGGGAGAGGGGAGAGGACTGGGAGGAGGGCAAGCGGCCGGCCCCGGAGGAGGGGGGCGCCGAGGGGGCTGTGGTTAGAAGGAGCAGTAGCAGCAGCAGCAGGAGAAGATGCTGAGGATGCGGACCGCGGGATGGGCGCGCGGCTGGTGCTTGGGCTGTTGCCTCCTCCTGCCGCTCTCGCTCAGCCTGGCGGCCGCCAAGCAGCTCCTCCGGTACCGGCTGGCCGAAGAGGGCCCCGCCGACGTCCGCATCGGCAACGTGGCTTCAGACCTGGGCATCGTGACCGGATCGGGTGAGGTGACTTTCAGCCTGGAGTCCGGCTCCGAGTACCTGAAGATCGACAACCTCACGGGCGAGCTGAGCACGAGCGAGAGGCGCATCGACCGCGAGAAGCTGCCCCAGTGTCAGATGATCTTCGACGAGAACGAGTGCTTCCTGGACTTCGAGGTGTCGGTGATCGGGCCCTCGCAGAGCTGGGTAGACCTGTTTGAGGGTCGGGTCATCGTGCTAGACATCAACGACAACACGCCCACCTTCCCGTCGCCCGTGCTCACGCTCACGGTGGAAGAGAACCGGCCGGTGGGCACACTCTACCTGCTGCCCACCGCCACTGACCGCGACTTTGGCCGCAACGGCATCGAGCGCTATGAGCTGCTCCAGGAGCCCGGAGGCGGCGGCAGCGGCGGCGAGAGCCGGCGCGCCGGGGCGGCCGACAGCGCCCCCTATCCCGGGGGCGGCGGGAACGGCGCGAGCGGCGGCGGCTCGGGAGGCTCCAAGCGGCGGCTGGACGCATCAGAGGGCGGCGGCGGCACCAACCCCGGCGGCCGCAGCAGCGTGTTCGAGCTGCAGGTGGCGGACACCCCGGATGGCGAGAAGCAGCCGCAGCTGATCGTGAAGGGGGCGCTGGACCGCGAGCAGCGCGACTCCTACGAGCTGACCCTGCGGGTGCGCGACGGCGGCGACCCGCCTCGCTCCTCGCAGGCCATCCTACGGGTCCTCATCACCGACGTGAACGACAACAGCCCCCGCTTCGAGAAGAGCGTGTACGAGGCCGACTTAGCTGAGAACAGCGCCCCGGGGACCCCCATCCTGCAACTGCGCGCAGCTGACTTGGACGTGGGGGTCAATGGGCAGATCGAGTACGTGTTCGGGGCGGCCACCGAGTCGGTGAGGCGACTGCTGCGCCTTGACGAGACGTCCGGCTGGCTCAGCGTCCTGCACCGGATCGACCGCGAGGAGGTGAACCAGCTGCGCTTCACGGTCATGGCCCGCGACCGTGGGCAGCCCCCCAAGACCGACAAGGCCACCGTGGTCCTTAACATCAAAGACGAGAATGACAATGTGCCATCCATTGAAATCCGCAAGATTGGGCGCATCCCCCTCAAGGACGGGGTGGCCAACGTGGCCGAGGACGTTCTGGTCGACACCCCCATCGCTCTGGTGCAGGTGTCCGACCGAGACCAAGGCGAGAACGGGGTGGTCACCTGCACCGTGGTGGGCGACGTGCCCTTCCAGCTCAAGCCAGCCAGCGACACCGAGGGCGACCAGAACAAGAAAAAGTACTTTTTGCACACCTCGACCCCTCTGGACTATGAGACCACCCGGGAGTTCAACGTGGTCATCGTGGCGGTGGACTCAGGCAGCCCCAGCCTCTCGAGCAACAACTCCCTGATTGTGAAGGTGGGAGACACGAACGACAACCCGCCTGTGTTCGGCCAGTCGGTGGTGGAGGTTTACTTCCCTGAGAACAACATCCCGGGCGAGAGGGTGGCCACAGTGCTGGCGACAGACGCAGACAGCGGAAAGAACGCTGAGATCGCCTACTCGCTGGACTCCTCTGTGATGGGGATCTTTGCCATCGATCCCGATTCTGGGGACATCCTGGTCAATACGGTGCTGGACCGCGAGCAGACTGACAGGTATGAGTTTAAAGTTAACGCCAAAGACAAAGGCATCCCCGTGCTGCAGGGCAGCACTACAGTGATTGTGCAGGTGGCTGATAAGAATGACAATGACCCTAAGTTTATGCAGGACGTCTTCACCTTTTATGTGAAAGAAAACTTGCAGCCCAACAGCCCTGTGGGGATGGTCACCGTGATGGATGCTGACAAGGGGCGGAATGCAGAGATGAGTCTGTACATAGAGGAGAACAATAACATTTTTTCTATTGAAAATGACACGGGGACAATTTACTCCACAATGTCTTTTGACCGGGAACATCAGACCACATACACTTTCAGAGTCAAGGCTGTGGATGGGGGAGATCCTCCCAGGTCTGCCACAGCTACAGTCTCGCTTTTTGTGATGGATGAAAATGACAATGCTCCCACAGTTACCCTTCCCAAAAACATTTCCTACACTTTACTGCCACCTTCGAGTAATGTCAGGACAGTAGTAGCTACAGTGTTGGCAACAGACAGTGACGATGGCATCAATGCAGACCTGAACTACAGCATTGTGGGAGGGAATCCCTTCAAGCTGTTTGAAATTGATCCCACTAGTGGTGTGGTTTCCTTAGTGGGAAAACTCACCCAAAAGCATTATGGCTTGCACAGGTTGGTGGTGCAAGTGAATGACAGTGGGCAGCCTTCCCAGTCCACCACGACTCTGGTGCATGTGTTTGTCAATGAAAGTGTTTCTAATGCAACTGTAATTGACTCCCAGATAGCTAGAAGTTTGCACACCCCACTCACCCAGGATATAGCTGGCGACCCAAGCTATGAAATTAGCAAACAGAGACTCAGTATTGTCATTGGTGTGGTTGCTGGCATTATGACGGTGATTCTAATCATCTTAATTGTAGTGATGGCAAGGTACTGCAGGTCCAAAACTAAAAATGGCTATGAAGCTGGCAAAAAAGATCACGAAGACTTTTTTACACCCCAACAGCATGACAAATCTAAAAAGCCTAAAAAAGACAAGAAAAACAAAAAATCTAAGCAGCCTCTCTACAGCAGCATTGTCACTGTAGAGGCTTCTAAACCAAATGGACAGAGGTATGATAGTGTCAATGAGAAGCTGTCAGATAGCCCAAGCATGGGGCGATACAGATCTGTTAATGGTGGGCCTGGCAGTCCTGACCTGGCAAGGCATTACAAATCTAGTTCCCCATTGCCTACTGTTCAGCTTCATCCCCAGTCACCAACTGCAGGAAAAAAGCACCAGGCCGTACAAGATCTACCACCAGCTAACACATTTGTGGGAGCAGGAGACAACATTTCAATTGGATCAGATCACTGCTCTGAGTACAGCTGTCAAACCAATAACAAGTACAGCAAACAGGTAAGATGTATCCCAAATATATTTAAACATCCCTGGGAGGGTTAATAACTCTGAGACAGATTATCTTCTGTAAAGTTTTGTCTTCTTGTTTTTAAAGTTATTAAAATCTTAACAGAAGGAATTTAATGTTAATTTTTGCACCATTAATTTAGCAAAGGCCATCTACAAGAGGTATACCACTGTATTTTGCAAGTTAGAATTAAGGTTCACTGAACTACTGAAGGAAGTATTCAGAGTAGGCAGTATTTTGTAGTTCTCTTTGCACTTGACATCCCTAATTCATACTACATTTTTTGTTTCCAGAATAAATATGTATGTATTACTTAGATGGTTAGTTTTCACCTGAAATTATTTTTCTTTTATGGCAATTAAGTGGATAATTGCATCCAGAGAAAAAGTTTCTAAAGTTACTACTGGTGTCTATGCAAATTGGATACCATAAAAGTTTTAGCTTTGTTATTTACAATGTAGGATTTTACAGATAAATAGATGCCGAATCATGCAGACGTAGTACTAAGTCTGAGATATTGAAATACTGACTACTTTGATGAAAATGCTGGTTTAAAAATATTTACTGATATGCAAATGTCATGCCAAACACCACTTTCAATCTTTTATATCTATAATAATTGATACCTATAACAATTAGTATTCGATAATGATATGCAGTCACCATTTGCATACTTCCTCTTTGATATTAAAAGTTTGCAAACAAAAATACATCGCATGAGCCATTTATTATTTAAGCCACGTAATGAAAGTATTCATGATTGATGTACTGTCTGCAAGACTATTTTGGCATGCATTATGATATATTGAGAATGTAAAGATTATGTGGAATATTTGACATAATTGTTTCTCAGTGAAATGTAGAAACAGTAAAAAATACATATATTCTGAGGTGGAACTTAAGCAAAACTGAAATTTATTTTTGAAAGTTTTCCTTGTGTGATATACAATCCTCAGAAAGTTTACTTTGTATACCCACCAAAGTTTGCCACACATAAATAAGATCTTTTGGAAAGGGCTGTGTCTCATGGTACAGCAACCTCAGCTAATAAAACATTACATATTTCTTACTGTCAGAACCCATTCTCAAGAAACACAGTTATGACTGTCAATCTAATTTCTATTAAATATGCTTTGCATGTGGAATGTGGAATCTGAGAAGAACTGAGGCAAAGGAAAAAGTTATTTTATAGCCTCATTGAAGATGTTACAGAAAGAGATATTAATCCTTTATTGCTTTCATGACTACTGAAATTAGTTTTTTAAATAAATATTTTCTATATATAGTACTTTACTATAGCTATTCAGATAAGGAGAAAGAGTCTGAATAAGCTTTTATATCTAATAACAAGTGCAATCCAAGAAAACACCAGTTCGAACTACATTTGCATTAAATGGCTTTTGAAAATATGTCCTTTGGTGTATATGAATTTGAATTATTTATTTATTTTAAACCAACATTTAACATAGTGGAGTGTTTATATCTGTTGTATTATTGTGTTACATGGAGTTAGAAGCTGATTTTTGTATTGTTTTGGTGCTTTTATCAGTTTTGTAAACAAGGAAGATTCTAGCTAAAATGGTAGCACATTTTACAGATTACTTATAAACACCCCAAAATAAATTGAGATTTGTAGACATTTCTCTAGAAAATAGTTAATACGTAATGCAAAGGAGTGTGAAGAGCTCTGTCTGCAGAATGTTTACCTCTCGGTTCTTATCTTAATGGTACTTCTGTCCTGTGGCTGGATAGCATTTGCATTCTGAATTGTGTAATCTTATGCTTTTGAGCGGACATATCAAGTGACACTTTTACCGATATTTTATGCAAACAGTTCATATGTTCTGTGCTGTCACTTAAGCTTCATTTGGCTCATCAGATGAGGTTAGCTCTATGTTCTTGAATATTTAAAACAGCTAATATCAAGACTGTTGGCATCCTATTTAAAAGGCAAAGTGATATGCTTATAAATAAACTAATATATGGTGTTAGCCTCTTAACTGAGGAAAGCAGTCCATATTCCAAAAGAGAAAACCTTCAAAGCAATTGGAATGAATCACACAGTTTGCCAAAAGTGACTTTGGAAAACTTTTCTGTCATTAGGTATTCAGAAGAAGAATACACTTTTAAACACAAGTAAATAGCTGACCTAAAATGAAATAAAGGCAAATGAAACACATTCCCCTTAATGTAATTAGTAATAGTAATGGATATGCTTCATCTTCTCAATATTGCTGTCAGGGTCAAGGGATCCATTTACAAAGTTACATTCCGTTTTGACATCTGACATAAATAGAATCCTTTTTGTTCTGCTTTTTGTTTGTGCCATAAGTAGATAATTTCCTATTTTTATTTTTAAAATATATGCACTTTAATTTTTACGGAACTACCAAAATATATTTTCTTTGATTAAACCTGATTTAATCAAAAAAAAAAAAAAAGAATACAAGGTTTCGCAGTAATTTCCTTCTTTGGATAAATGGATTTATCTAAGGTAAAATTAGACCATTGTATTCTTTCAATTCCATATAGCAGGGTCTAATTTAAAAATTGAGATTTCATTTTACATAAAGCCTTCGTTTTATTTATAGTTTTCCTGAATTGCCTTATTGCAGTTCTTTATTTGTGAAAAAATTCAAGTGATGTTTCTTAAGAGTGTTATCTTTATGAAAATTAGACATTTTAAAGTGTTGTGCCTAAGTCCTGTTGTTTTCATTATAATAGGTTAAACAGCTTTGTAGAAATAGAAGTTTGAAAATAATACTCTCCCTTAACCTCTTACTTTTTGTTTTGTTTACATAGACTTGAGAGGCATTCAAATCAAGCTTCTATAGTTACTCTTTGGCAGACTCTAGGAGATGTGTGTGGTAGAGCTGCTGGAATTATTTCCGAAATTCACGCTTTAGAAAACTCACTGATGATGTAGCCCAAATTTTCATAGTTCATACCTTTGCATTTCCAACAAAAGCCTTTGCTCTCAACTAAATAATGTGTTTAGTTGAGCAAAATGTGGATCATTGACAGCATTACTGAGATTAAGTATCCACTTTTTTGTTTCATTCTTCCTTGGTAAACCTGGTCTTGGCGGTTGTTAAACTTTTGTGAACTAGAAGTACAAGTGTGCTTTTCATTCATAACGTAAAGGCAAATGCATTCTATTTTTCTGTTTAAGTCTTCGGTATTTTACTATGTGCTAAGCATTTTTCAATTTTCTTTTAAAATAATGTAATCCCCCCAAAGAGTAATAGTATGAAAAGTACAGTTACTATTTTGCTTATTATTCTTGAATTCTATTGAGCTTATCCTTGATATGCTGTTATTTAGATAATGCACTTACAAGTAAAAACTTTATTGTATTTAGTAAATGGAAAGTAAGGTAATTTATTTTTGGCAAGAACTTAGCTTGAATAAACACCCATTTTAAAATCCATTTGCAGCTGATCCTGAAATACAAATAATTTACATTAACTTCAGTGACAGTTTCACAGTTTGTCTTCATAATGTTCTCTTTAATGATCAAATTATGTTCAATATATTCATTTTATACTTAGTGAAAAAATATGGGAGGACTTATCTTTTTAATTGCTTCAATTTTGGAAGCAAATGGTTGACTTGCTGTCATGTATTAAGCAATAAGAAAACTAAATGTCAATTCATTTATGTTTGTGTGTGTGGGTGTGTGTGTATGTATATATATACACATATATATATAGAGAGAGAGAGAGTATATATATATTCTTTAGTGGAAATGCATCTACTTAGTGATGCCAACCATAGCTTCCAGTGCTCATTCTGTAAGCATAATTTTTACAATGTGTTTCTCCTGTCTATAACCAAGGATGTTTTCATAAGGCACAATGAATCTGCGTATGGTGAAATTTCTGTTACATTTGGCCTGATACCATAAGCAAAAGACTAATAGCTGATGGAAGTTAGGCTGTGTCTTTACTCATCTAGTAAAGCAACATTATCTGG
The DNA here is from genome assembly GCF_008728515.1 of Papio anubis. Classification (NCBI taxonomy): domain Eukaryota; kingdom Metazoa; phylum Chordata; class Mammalia; order Primates; family Cercopithecidae; genus Papio; species Papio anubis. Next base: position 155,891,414 of record NC_044978.1, on the reverse strand, counting down.
ATCTCTGGATGTCTATGAAATAAGGAAAATGTCATCCATTGATTTGATCAGCAATGAATTTGCCAATTTATATGGAAGTCCTCATGATTATTTGAACCTTATCCAAAACTTATCCTAAACCAATTAATGACTTAGCTATAAGAACACAAAATCAGTTTAAATACTTTAATAAATCATCTAGTACAATAAATAGAGCAAAATCATTTTTTCTTATCTTTCTATCTTTGAGTAATTTCATATCTCATATGTGGAAAAACATGAACAAGGTTTATATCACAAACTACACACAGAGACATAAACACACATATTCGTGCATACCATTTATAGCTGTATTAGTCTTATTTAGTCATGATGTTTATAGATTAATATGTGAAAATATCTAACTTAAACATACACAATGTTGAAATAAAATATACTATAATCAACATTTTAATGACTGTACCTAAAATCACTAGCATCATCACATTTTAGAATTACAAGGTGTTAAACACTCCCCTCATTTTAATAGAAGAGGAGACTGAGGCCCAGCATGAAACAGTGACTTGATTGGGATTACAAAATTGTCAGGGATATAATGTGCACTAGAGTCCGAGTCATGGAATGTAGTGTCCAGTATTCTTATTTATCTGATCATACCACCTTTGGGGGGAAAAAAACTGAATTTCTGTAACTTTCAATTGCAGTAGAAATCTGTTGAAATTTACTTACTTATTTATGACTATATATTTGGCTATGAAGATTGACATCTTTACAATAGACTATAATTCTGCTTTAGGCTCCAGTTCTTCTGTGTAAAATTATCTAGGAAAATATAATTCAAAATTTACAGAATTTTAAAATAAGTTAATAATTCTTTTCCCTCATATAGGATTGTAATTGATAACATAGAGTAAAGCATCTTAACATGGTTAAGAACGTATATTCTGTTGACAGAATTTTTAATATTAGCACAACAGTGATAACAGACATAAGTTCCTTCCTAGCATTTAGTATATTTCAATAAAAATTCACTTAAATAGAAAAGAATTAAAACATTCTACACATTGTGTATGAAACATTTTATGCATTCTAATTGTGATAATCTTTTACCTTTTCCATCAATATTGATAATTACTTTTGGCTTCTGGGCTTGTTCGCATTTTATCAACTTTGCACATACATTTTCTTTTAGTAGCATCCTTAACACACAGTCATGCACGAATGTTTTCTCTTAATTTGTTTTCTAGCAAGTTTTTAGAAGAATAATCCATTTTGTTAGTTTTCAATTGGATTGCTTCCTTGGTAGGCAGTTAGCCAATCTAGTGTACTAGATTCTAAATTTGCACAGTGACAAAATATAAATTATTGAATCTATTAATTTTAAACATAAAATCTGAACTATTTTTAAAACTAAATATCGTGTATGACAAAGACATTACTTCATCTCAGCAATCTACTCCATTAGACATTTTAACATCTTTTCTTTCCTGGGAGGGTGTGGTGGTGGAGGTTATGTAGGAGATTTAGTATAATTATATACAGTATTTTAAATATATATATATATATATATATAACCAATTTTGTTTAAAATAGTTATGTATAAGGAGTATATAATTGATTTCTAGACTATGGCAAAGTTTCCCATTCATTTATTTACTATGACTCTAAAGAAATAGTAAGAGCTGTTCCCATACATCTAGAGTAAGCTTTGCTTTTCTTATTTTTAAAAAACCCTTAGAATCTTTTCTAAAGCAGTGACTCTTTTGCGGTACATTACACAGTGCTTTATTTAGCATTAGTGTTGTGGGAAAAATCACATTCTAAGAAGAATTTAGCTGAAACCACTAAAACTAATCTTAATTATCACTTCTGGTGAATTAATGTTTTAAAGGCGGAATAAAGGTTTAGCTTCAGGAATGTAGTGATGTTTGTATTGAACTCTAATGCTGTGTACAGACAAAAAGCTATTAAAGCTCCCAAATAGGATTCCTCTGACAAGTTAACTTCCCCCACCCCCAATCGTGTTTATTATTTACAAACACAAAATTGGCATTAAAGTTTTTCTCTGCTCCTCAATCTCTACTTATAGCTTTCCAATTGGGCATAAGACATTGGGGAAAATTTCTTTATCGATTTTTTTTTTACCTGCATAAATCTTTATTTTCCTTCTTTCAGATGCGTCTACATCCATACATTACTGTGTTTGGCTGAATTCCACTCTAATATGATGCTCCATTATGCACCATACTGTGATGACCTTTCTACTCCGAAACCTGCTGGAGCCTGCCCTTGGCCGTGGGGTGTCAGCCAATCACTGCTTGTTCCACTTGTTGTACATTTTATGTTTGAGTCTTTTTCTTTCTCATATGCGGAAAAATAGTATGAAAATAAAATAAATGTATGAAATAGTAGTAATGCAGAAATGTGCTACTAATGGATGTCTGAGTCACCAGGAATTCCATTCTTAAAGAGGCGGTTAGTACCTATTAGACTTAATAGTGACGTCTTAAAAAAATCCAAAAACATATTGCAACAATAAGTTTGAGACTTTGTGTGACCAAAGGGAAATTCACTCTCTCATATCTTTGTCTTTAATACATTAAACACTGATTTTGAATAAAAATCTAAATTGATCAATATTTTTATGTGCCATGTAATCACAGGCCAGTCAGATAGTTCTGTTAGGGTGAAGGATAATATCTTTTGCTCATTCTGTGCATGTATTTTTAAATGTTGTTTTGTGTGTTTGTGTGTGTTTCCATATATATATATGTATATATTCTAGAACTTTGAGCAATATTTGTAAGATATTATCTGTAAAGCAAGTTTGAGAAACTAATTTTTTATATTTATAATGAGCACGGATTGACTTTTTTCTTAATCTTGAAATAGTAACCAAAATATTTATATCATTTTTGAATTTATTTTTTAATTCCTTAAGAAAATTTAGAACTTTTCAGTTTGATTTGCAAAAGTCACTGTAGTCACATTCGGAAGGAATATGTGGCTTTCTCTTCTTTATGGACTATATTCATCAGAAGTCCATATTTATTAAACATCCTGTTTGATGTCAGATAACATAAACTCAAGCAGCTTCAAAGAGTTCAACATGTTGCATATTGTTGAGAGAGTAAGTGATTGAATTTTAGTTGTATAAGCAATATTATAGGTAGGTCAGGGAGTCGTCTGCATGACCCCTCTATCTCTTTATGTTTATATGTTTATGTCTTTATTTGTTATGTCATATGTGTTTATGAGCCTAGAAAATAAGTGTTCCATATGTAACATTTAATAATTTTATAATACATACTACGCTGTCTGCCCTATTAGAATTTTCCATAAATTTTGGAAGCAAGAATGCCAAATTCTCAAGATCTGTTGGTGAATCACTCTCAATATAAGAGCTGTTTAAGACAAATAAATAAATAAATATTGGAAGGACATTGGAAGTGATAGGAAATGCACTATAACCCCTGTGAATCTCTAATGTATACCTGAGGATTTTTGTTTCATAAGCTGTGTATTTAATCTCGCAAAAGGGGACTTTTCAGAAACATCATTGCAAGTACAGTAAGATTTCTGTATAAAACTTAATTATCCTTAACCTCCCATTTTGTTTTGAACACAAGGACTAGTGTGAAAGGAACCTGTACTAATGTCTGCTTCTTGAAAATGCTTGTTTTCCTCATTCCAAGTAGTAAACGTCACTAGACATACTTCAAATGTAAATCCTGTAACAAGTCACATCAACTGAAAAACAAATTACAGAAAAAAAAAGTCTAGAATTTTGGGTTAATTTAATGTGCAATCACATAGAAGTGATATTTATGAATACCTTCACAAAGAAGAACATTGTAGGTTAGCATTTTCTAAATAGGCTGCAACACACTCTTGAAGTATGAATCAGTTTATTGAGTCTCTACCACAATTAGAAAAGTACAAAATAAAATAGAAAAATACAGAGTACATCACCCATAGTAACAGTAAATATTGTCTTGTGCAATTTTTGTTTCAGTTGTGTTTGTGTGGAGGTGTGTGTTTCTGTTCTTGGTTGTTAGGTTAAAAATCTGTCTTATTGTGGAAGCAGTTGAAAATGTTTGAGAACCAGCACTCTAGACTGGGGTAGGAAGTTATGGCTATTTACTATTATGATTGGAAAAACATAGTAAATCAAAGCAGGAAAAAAAATAATGCTAACACTCCCAAGGATTTTAGTGTACTATTAAGCTGATTCAGAATGATCAACAGCATGGTGATTACAGCAACATTTATCAACAGCAGAAAGCTTTTGAGAAGTTTATTATCATTCCTCTACTCATCTTGTGATTAAAAAAAATCTTTGAACACATGCCATTGGTTTATTGAACAGATACAGACTCCCAGTCCCCCTTCCCAGTCCCTTAACATGCCCAGCGCCTCCCCAGTTACCCCTCACCCAGTTGTTGCTATCAAACTCAGGTCTCTAGGTCAGTAAGTCTCCTTTGTAATTACTGGAACGTACCATTTACGGAGGTGCCTGTGGACAGTGGACAGATGAAGACAGAGCAAACCACATATTATCCTATATATTTTAGCATGTGGATATTTTATTTTAAACTAGAAGACAATAGTTAATTCTCCATTTCAAAATCTGAGAAGGAATATGAGATGCTAGAGACTGGTCTATTTTAGAGTAGTTCATCCTTTGGATAACGTTTCTTTGATCTATCAGTACTGGTCCTGGTACTAAAAGAATAACAAGATAGAGTCTTTGGCCTCAGGGAATTAATGTATTATAAAGATGATAACAGGGCAGAAAAAGAATAGTTTATTTTATTTAGAAATTTTATTTTTTTAAGAGACAAGTGTCTCATTATGTTGCCCAGGTTGGATTCGAACCCCTGGCCTCAGGGGATCCTTCTGCCTCCGCCTCCAAGTAGCTGGGAGTACAGGTGTCCACCACGACAGCAGGCAGAAAAATAAGAGTTTATATTTGTATCATGCCTCTTATGTTTCAAAACATTGAATGCGTGTTTGCTTACTTGTACCTCAGAACAAGCTGTGAGGAAGACCACTAGTATTCTGAGGTAAGGATACTGAAATAATGAACAGCTTTTTCACGACTCTGATGGAACTAGCTAGCTTAATAACCTTATAATGTCTATGAAAAAATATTCGGTCATAATTCAAGAATACCAAAAACATTTGAAGGAAGTTTTGAAATGTATGTTTTGGAATATAGAAGAATTCCTTAAAACAGGTCCAGTTTTTCAAACTTTTCGAGTCACAAACTGCATTTCATACTACTAAAAAAAAAAAAAAAACAAAAAAACACAAACTTGCTGGTATAATTTGGCGATCCAATTTTCGACTGGACTTATAAACTACAGCCACATATGTGATTAAAAAACAAAACTCTCAAGAATTAGGCAAATCACTTTATAACTCTAACTTTATTTTTTAGGTTATCTTAAAAGAAAACCTACCAAAGTCTTTTGGGAGCAATTCCACAGTTGGAAATATCTCTCTGGGAATAATTTTCTATCTGCAACTTTGCAAAACACTTTTCTTTGATGTGCCTGATTTTTTTAATCCATTCGTTTTCTAGAAAATGTATTAATCTTCTGTATCTTTTTTTTTTTTTTTTTTTTTTTTTGAGATGGAGTCTGGCTCGGTGGCTCAGGCTGGAGTGGAGCAGCACAGCCTCAGCTTAATTCAACCTCTGCCCCCCAGGTTCAAGCGATTCTCCTGCCTCAAACTCCCTAGTAGCTGGGATTACAGGTGCTTGCCACCATGCCTGGCTAATTTTTTGTATTTTTAGTAGAAATGGGGTTTCACCATGTTGGTCAGGCTGGTCTTGAACTCCTGACCTCAAGTGATCAACCCACCTCGGCATCCCAAAGTGCTGGGATTACAGACGTGACCCCCAAGCCTGGCCATGATTTTCTATATCTGTAGTACACACCGCAAAGCTTTGGAGTGAAGATACAGCAACAACTAGAGTAAGTTCCCTGTCTTCGTACATAGGACAATTAAGAAATAATATGTATGAGGCAAGGGAGACATGAAGCTCAGAGGGACTGCCCTCAAGTTTTTTCTTGCCATCACAGTATTTCCAGTGTCCAGTAGAGTGCTGGGCTTAGAGGAGGCACTCATAAATGTTTGTTGAACAAATAAACAAAGGGCCTGAGCTTTGTTGCTAGGTAGCCTGCAGATCCATCCACATTGGGTTGTTGAAATATAGTGTGGCTATTTTATATCAGGCTCTGAGAGCCTCATCGTTGCTGTTTTCTGTCCCAGCTGGGTGGGTGTCTCCAAAATGAAAGTCTACCTGCTGTGTTGGCCGGAGTCCCTGCCTTCCTTGTGTGGTGTGTGACCCTTGTTTCCATAGCACATGGGCAATTCTCTGATCTCCCCACTTCCCTTCTTCTCCTTGGTGGTGTAAGCACGGAAGCCTTAGACAAGCTAAACTAAAGCAAATGTTTGAGGCAAGTAAGAGAAACACTGGTCGTGCAGTACACTTTGACGTTTTGAGGGGGTACGAAGAATAACCACAAAAACATACAGATTTTTAGCATTTTTCTGAATATCATTATCTGGAGAAGATATAGATACATGTGCACACAAACACACGCACGAATCTCTGTTTTCGTCAGCTGATGTGTTCCTGCAGATATTATTCAGTCTAATGTCAGGCAGTCATTTTTTTTTTTTTTTTTTTTTTGAGACGGAGTCTCGCTCCGTCGCCCAGGCTAGAGGGCAGTGGCGCGATCTCAGCTCACTGCAAGCTCCGCCTCCCGGGTTTACGCCATTCTCCTGCCTCTGCCTCCCGAGTAGCTGGGACTACAGGCGCCCGCCACCTCGCCCGGCTAGTTTTTTGTATTTTTTAGTAGAGACGGGGTTTCACCGCGTTAGCCAGGATGGTCTGGATCTCCTGACCTCGTGATCTGCCCGTCTCGGCCTCCCAAAGTGCTGAGATTACGGGCTTGAGCCACCGCGCCCGGCCAAGCAGTCATGCTTAAAGGTGAGGTGCGGCATATCTTGGTTTACTAAGCAAAGAGGAATATGCTGTATCTTGAGAGCAATGGGCAGTGATTTGAGAGCAGAGGGATGCCTTGCAACTGAAAGTCACTTCTAAGCAGCCCAGAATATTCGAAGGACTCCTCTTTTAAAGTGTAAACGACCATAAGTGATCTCTGAAGGAGTTTGCTTCAGCCTTTAGCTCGCCAGGGTGTAAGCTGCTCTAAGTGGATAACTAGGTCAGTCACTCACAAAGATCAATAGTCCTTAAGAAACGGGAATTTTGATTGGGGCCTTGAGGAAAGATGGGTAACCTTGAGTAGCTTAGAAGACAGAGACTGTGTTAAGGTGTTTTGAATTCTAGTGAGGAGTTGGGGAGGTAGGGTGAGATTATATCAGAGAAGGATGTTCAAGCCTGACAAAAGCAAATGTTTGTGGCCTGGAATTTTGGACCAGGGCCTTGGTGACCCTAAGGATGCCAGTAAACATCATGAAATATGATTGCAAGATTAATGTGAAGAAGTAGGAAACCTTCACTTCCTCCCATTTAGACCAAGTGGCTTGTTTGGGTTTGGTTTTTGTTTTCAGACGAGAATATCTAGTCTAACTGCTTTGTCTCCATTCATTTTCTGCTCATACTTATGGGAGAAAGAGGGGAACAAAGAAGAAAAAGGGGAAAAAGAAAGTAGAAAAACTGCATGGCACCATACCTGCCTCCTCTCTACTGTTGTATTAGACAAGTGTAGTAAAAAATAGTTGCCACTTTTTGACACATTATTGCCACGCCGTGGTTTCTTACCCTAACTTAACTGGAGGAAGCTGAGACTTACAGAGGATAATGAAGGCCTGTTTTTCACTGTTAGAGGAAACTTGAAAAAATACAAATGACAAAAATCTGTGGACTATTTAGAGCAGACCAAATGTAAAAGGCTCTCCTACCCCATACTGGTTGGATGGACTAAGTATTTCAATAATTTGAGAGAGAATAGATTTCATTTATATAAATATATAATAGATAATATATTTCATTTATAAAAATATGTAAAAATTATATAAATATATTTCATTCAACAATAAAGATTAAATGGAATTAAAACTATTTTTAATAAAAAAATCGGGATGAACTCATAATTCTCATAATGTGGTGTGGGGCTATGTTAACCAAGTGTAATAGACGTGTGATTTTTATCTGACAAAAATGTCATTTTAAATGCAAGTTTTGCATGCCCCATTCTTAGAAATTCAGTTCTAGGAAGTCTGTTCTATAGCCTAGAAACCTGAGTTTTTAACACCAACCCCTCTTCTCCACTCTGCAAAATGTAAGCTATGCTGGTGAAATTTGGAGTTAGAGCTTTTGAAATTCTTACCACTTTCTTACTGGTTTAGTCCTCAAAGGTCTCTGGAAACATAGAAAACTAAAGCTGGATGAGGGAATCTAAATCTGCCTTCTAGCCCCAGCTCAGTCACTGATTGGCTGGTGTGACCTTGTGAAGTCCCCTTCAAGTCTTGAAGTCTCTGGAAACTCCTCTTCTGTCACTTTAGATTATAACTCCTGCTCTGATTACATGACAGAGTTTATGGGAGTCATATAAACCATTTGCAACTTTTTGAAGCAGCAAAGCAACTGAAGAGAATATTTCTAATTATCTATGAATTTCTCTAACCTCTTTTTCAGCTGCATTTACACTTTTGGGGGCATTTTCAATATATTATATTTAAAATATAGTCTGGTGGCAGTGGCTCACACCTGTAATTTCAACACTTTGAGAGGCAAAGGTGAGAGGATCGCTTGAACCCAGGAGGTTGAGGCTGCAGTGACCGCGTTCACGCTGCTGCACTCCAGCCTGGGTAGCAGAGGGAGATCCTGTCTCAAAAAATATATATGTATACATATGTGTGTGTGTGTGTGTGTGTGTGTGTATGTGTTACACTTATCACTTGTTTGATCTTGTGATACCTTCTTATCCTAGTGACTGTCTTCAAAGTTACACTAATTTCAGATCAAGTTTCTTCAACTGGGTATGGGCTTCCACATATACCAATAGGCACTGGGTATAGTGAGAATGACTTTCAGTGCTATTGACATGTCCCTGGTAAAGATGGAGAGGTAAAGCTTTGTGTCATAAACTAGGTAGTATAGGAAACACTCACAATAATTCGATAACATTCCTTTTTACAGTTAAAAAAATTCCAGGTTAGTAGAGAGTCTGAGTCTCCTCAGGATATTATAACAAAAATACCCCAGACCGGGTGTGTTAAACAACAGAAGTTAATTTTCTCTTGGTTTTGGAGGTTAGAAGTCTCAGGTCAAGGTGCCGGCAAATTCTGATGAGGTCTTTCTTACTGGCTGTAGGTCTCTGCCTTCTCTTTGCATCCTCAGGTGACCCTTCCTCTGTGCCTGAGTGGAGAGAGAAAGCTCTGGTGTCTCTTCCTCTTTATATAAGAACACTAGTCCTGTCAGATTAGAGCCCTAACTTTATGACCCCATTTAACCTTAATTTTCTCCATAAAGGCCCTATCTCCAAGTACAGTCACATTGGGGATTACAGGGCATAATTTAGTCCGTAATGGAATCTATTTTTGTTCTGAGCAGAAACACGTTGGACTGGACCATTGTTTCTTCATGAGCTTGTCATTATTACACACAACCTGTCCATTTCTGGGACAGTATACTTCCCATTTTAAAGGAAACTTGCCTTGCCTTGATGAGCTCCAAAAAACCAACTTATCAATGTGTTCTTAAACTGAAAAAAAAAGGTACAATTGCTATTGCTTTTGTGAAAAATATATGAATCTATACCACATTTGCATGGGCATCAAATTTAAAATACATTGTTTAGCTTACTATATCTAACTTATTAGGCACATCATTGACTGTTGCCTGCAATGTTAAGCTTTCATGGAGATTTCTGACATTACATAACATCTCAGTTTTTAAAAATTCTGCTAACCAATAAGTGCATGAAGGTATATTAATTAATGTAAAATCAACATTTACATGAAACAGTCTAAAAACTGTTTCACAAGTTTAACAGTTCTTTTTAATGGCAATGTTCATATTTAGTCTTAAAATTTTAGTGCATTTTCAGCATTAAAATGAAAAGCAATAGGAATTAAGTGGAGAGGGAGTCAGTTGAAACAGAAACGCAGACTTAATAATTCCTCTTATGAAAGCGCAATCTCAGTGGATTTTCACGCACAGTAGCATAATTGGTCTGACATAGATCCAGTGGGTCTGATTTCTCATGGCGTATGGAAACTGCCAGGCATGTAACTGAGGCTGGTACCATGCTCTGAGTGACTCTTCACTATTATTATGTATGCATGCAATACACATTTTATCATGAGACCAATCCATGAACAAATTAGAAATTATGCTTTTGTTCCCTTTGTACTTTACAATGTTTAAAATAAAATAAAAAATTCCCATGATAAAATTAATAATGAATAACCTAAAACTATATATATATATATATGTATGTATGTATATGTGTGTCCAGTGTGCTGTAGGAGTGCCAAATTTGTGAGGGTAATACAGGATAAACTCATCAAAGTCTGGAAGGGGAATTTTAGTCTTCTCTTTCTTTTGGTCAGCATTTCTAGGCAACAAAATATAACAGGGAGTAGACTTTTTCTAAGAAGTATCTTTCTAAGCTTCTAGAGCTAATTTTACATTTGACCCTCTACAATTAATATTAGAAACTTTAACAGTTCCCTTGTTCAGGGAAATGGCAGTAATGATGGTATAAACAAATATATATTTTTTAATTGCATCGAAATCTGTTTCAGTGTATTTCACTGTTGAACACAAGGATCAATTTCATATACAGAGATGGCATTTCTGTTGGATTTAGGAACAATGCATGGTAATGTCTGGATTTTTCCAAAACTAATGCTTATACTGTTAGTTCAAGGGCATTACAATTTACTTTGTTACTAAAACTTGATGTTTTCTTTAATGTTTTACCTTCAATAAGGAATGTATGCAAGTGAATATGTATTTATATATAGTGGACATATTCATATGCATATATACATATGCATACATGAAACACACACAAAGAGGTAACGCGGTTGACATTTCAGAAAGAAAATAGTGAATCACTACTATATGCCAGTTATGGTTAAGGTCTATTCCAGGCACTGGAGAAAAAGTAATAAATGAAACAGGAACAAGTTTCTTCCTTCATGGAGTTTCGGTTTTAGTGTAATAATATGTAAATAGTATATAAATGATATATAAGTACATGAATAGCTAAACTTACATTGCACACTATATTTTAGGCACGGGTCAACATATTTTACATATATTAACTCATTAAATAGTGATAACAACGATAAAGTAACACCTATAATTATCTTCATTTTGTAGCTGTCAAAGCAATGTGCAGCAGCGTTCACTAACTTGCTCATGGTCACACAATTTGTAAAATGATAAAACTGAGGTTTAGGTATGGACAGTTGGGCTGCAGAGGCCACTCTGTCCACCACTGTGCATATGTGAAGTAGAGGAAATACATCTATTTTACAGCAAACTAATTCTGTGAGAATGGAATTGGATTCTCTTGCTTCTCTTCCCTTCAGTGATATTCCAACCTTGCTATTTTAGTATCTTGTACTATGTTTTTAAAATTAGGTCACTCAGTCCAATTTTTAAAAAAAATAGTTTCACCTTAAACCTTACCTTATGCAAAACAAAAGATGGGAAGATGCATATTAGACCAGTTCTATCCTGTGCTTTTGATAAACACTTCATAAAATATTTTTTCTTTTTCATTATTTTATTTCAATATTCTTCAATTCACTCATTGTGTATATAGTTTGTTATTTATATCATTAGTGCAGGTAGGAAAATATATTTTCATTATTTTTGTTGATTGCAAATTGATTCAGGATAGGAAAATGTCTTTTTTTTTCTTTTTTTTTTTTTTTTCTTGAGATGGAGTCTCGCTCTGCCGCCAGGCTGGAACGCAGTGGCACAATCTTGGCTCACTGCAACCTCCTCCTCCTGGGTCAAGTGATTCTCCTGCCTCAGCCTCCTGAGCAGCTGGGACTACAGGCGCCCGCCACCATGCCTGGCTAATTTTTTTTGTATTTTTGGTAGAGACGGGGTTTCACCATGTTGGCCAGGATGGTCTCGATCTCTTGACCTCGTGATCCAACTGCCTCGGCCTCCCAAAGTGCTGGGATTACAGGTGTGAGCCATCGCTCCCGGCCAGGAAAATTCCTTTTTATAGAGAATAACGTTTTGACTAGGATTTTTCTTTAAGTATATTTTGTTTACTTTTTATACACAAAAAAATATGTTTTTCTCTTGAGCTTTTTTTTAAGCTTTCACAAGGTTTGAAAGAAAATAAAGTGAAAGTGAATTACTTATACAAGATTCTAGTTTTACCTAAATTAGGTGTTCATTATTAAATATTCAATTAAAATATGACCTATGTCATTTAGCAGTTTTTTTAAAATATCTTTTTACTTCTATATTTAAAACATTTATATACATTTTTATGATACATGCTTTTTTCTTTTTCTTCAAAGAATATGAAACACATTTTTAATCAGCTACAGTGTACATAAGCAGTACCAAAGCCCATCTGAAGTTGATTCTTTATGAAAACAATGGTGCAGTGATTTTTTTTTGCTGTGACATTGTGTTCTTTATGTGTGGATGACACTTTTCACTGTAGGATTTTTTTTTCAACTGAGATATCTCAAAATATGATCTTTGTAATATACCTTTGAGATCAGTTATATAATATGTTTTTAATACATATGATCTGAGTTGATATGAGTATCATTAGAATGATTTAAAATTTTACACTTCAAAACTAGTGAATTAAGTACGTGAGGCTGCTTCCTCAGTCCACTTATGCATTTATAGAGTTTTGTTTACTCAGCAGTAGATTTTCTTTTTTTAGATAGGGTGTCACTTAGACTCAGGTGATTCTCCCACCTCAGCCTTCCAAATAACTGGGACTACAAGTGTGTGCTACCATGTATGGCTAGTTTAAAAAAAAAAAAAAGTTGGAGACAGGGTTTCGCCACATTGCCCAGGCTGGTCTGGAACTCCTGATGTTAAGCCATCTGCCTGCCTGGGCCTCCCATAGTGTTAGTATTACAGGCATGAGCCACTTCACCTGGCCAACAATAGATATTAAAATACTGCCACTATTGCATTTGTTTCCTATGAATGGAAATAAAGTATACTAAAATGGTCAGGAAGCCAGCCAATTCCCCGCAGGTCCCAATGCCCAACAGATTACCTCCTTATCATTCTTTTGAAAGTTTAACTCCCTGTTGTAAACAACCAACTTAGAGGCAAATAACTGTGGAAGTTGAATAGTGTTTGTTATTTGCTGACTAATTGTGGGCACCACAAATATAATCTGCAATTACTGTATGAGTAGAGTATAAGCCAATTAGGGGCTGGAACAATTTGGCTTGATTTGGAAAGCTGTTTCAAATTTAGTGTCTGAAAGTGGACAATTAATTTTGAATCTATAAACTTCAGTGAAAATATTGGTATGCTTTCAAGGAGAGTTCAAGAGAAGAAGAAAAGATTAAGGATGCAGCGTGTTTTGTATGATCTCATTGTAAGAACTTGATGAAATACATGATTTGCTCTGTGTCTATTATTATCATTCTTGCAAGATGTTTCCTGGATACACCAGGAATACACTTGTGAGTCTTTGTATTCACCCAGACAAGTGACAGTTGTTTTCAGTCCTCAGTAAAAAAATAGTGTCAACACTCACCTCACACAGTTAATAATAAAAATGTATGTTTATGAGTTCTTGAGAATTCATGACTATTCATTTTGAAATGATTTTTGACTTTTTTTTTTTTTGTAAATTTAGAACAGTTATTGTCAGAGCACAAGTCAGGGCATCCTAATGGCAGATAATCATGTAACTGCACTGGTTAGCCAGACAAATAGTTTAATGAAGAATTTATGCTTACCATTTAAAATATTATCTAGAATATTGCTTGCTAATCATTAGATGAAGGCACACCCTCGAGGGATATGAAGTGTCTGATGTCTCCACTATGTCGTATTACCGTTAATAGGATAGCATATGCACATCGTGAAGGAAGAACAGACATGGCTTGGAAAAAACAAATTGATCCATATAATATAGCACTTTTACAACCTACATGTATATATGGCTATATGCATTTCTCTTCAGAAATGCTCGGTTCTACATGTTAAGCTACAGAGATACTGAGCAAAGAAAATGAGAGTAATTTGTGTGAAGCCTAAACAAAGGAAATTCAGAAACGTTTCTAGTCCTAATTATTGTATCATGCATATTTGCGAAACTTACCTGGAGTTCAGAGTTGACAGGTGTGATGCCTTTTTGATCTTTGTCATTAGTATACTAAAAGAGTGCTGCTACTTGAGCTGTGAATTTTGTTTTAATTCGGCTTCATATGAGAAAGAAAAAGAATAATCATCACATACTGCTTCATATCAAAAGAAATTGAAATGCAGAAAGATCCTCACATCTAAAAGCTACAAACTTACCGTACAATATGCCATCGTATTAGTGGTTACAATCCTGGCTAGGAGGTAGATACAGATTTTATAAGATTTATTTTAGTCTTGATCTCTGGTTTTGAGCAAATCATTCAACTTCTCTTTATCTCTGATCTTTAATTAATTCATTTAATACTCTCTGGGAAATGTAAGACACTATAAAAATCAAAGTGACACTTTGGATATTGATTAATGTAATATCTATTACATATTATTGAAAAAAAAACTAGCTTTGGGGAAGATGGTGGGAAATATAAACAAAAATAAAATAATGATGCCAAAAACTGAAGCTACGTATTTTCCTAGGGGAAAAAAATAGTTTTTTCAAAAAAGAATATCTTGTAACCAAAAATAGCAGAGTTACGTTGTCACATTTTATTCCTAGCATTCATCTGTGGAGGAGAATTGAAGACATATTATTTTATCACTCTGCACAAAAGCTGAAATGTCTTATTGAAGAAAGGAGAGAAAATATGCTTCAGAACTAGAGAGGAAAGTCTCAATTTACAAAAGGAAAAAAATCAAGGATTTTGCTCAGGGGTTCAAAAACTGTTTGGCTTATTTTTTTATCACTTAAGCTGGTTTCTTGCTGGGCCTTTTTACTGAATAATTGAAAAAAAACTGGGTTTGGGAGGGACTTTTTTATCAAAGGAAAAAGATAGTAAGAAATAAATGTACTAAGGGAATATAGATAGGAAGTTGTATCTTTCTGTACTTTCATGATTGACTACATTTTCTCCTAAACTTATAGTTGAAAAACCCTGAAAAAATATCGGCTTCTCAGGAAAATGCTACAGAATAAAACATAGCATTCTCTGCTCCTTCAATCCTTCCTCTAAATCTTTCTCTCTTTCTCATACGCACACACACACACACGCACACGCACACACACACACGCAGACACGTGCATACCTCCACAAGCTCAAACTACTGTATGTTTTCAGTCATAATTTATCTTTGCAAACTAAAAAAAAAAATCAGTTTGGTCAGCATTGAAACTTTGGGAGAATATTGGCATTTTTGAAAGCTGCTTTCAGAGTAAGTATTATTAACTATCTCACTAGGTTTCAAGTTGTGGAGGAAAATTACTAGAATAATGACTTGAGCAAAGTAGAAATTCTGTACTTGGCAATCTTCCTGAAAGACATGGGATTGTAGGCAATCTGTATCTCCCTTGATTCTTTAGAAGGCTCTACAACAGAGTCAGTTTATGATAGTCTGAGGTGTTGCTCTTTTCTTTCCCCTGTGGCATCCTGTAAGCTTTTGCACTTACTCTATCTTCATTTTTCCCGCCAAGCTGTTTTCTCACTGTCTCAGAGGAAGTCAGAAGTCAGTATGTACCAAGCAGCCAAATGGTAGGATTTTGAACACTAAATGTTTTTTCAACTTCAGTGTCCCAGCTGCATTGAAAAAAACATAAAAGACTAACAAATTTATATTTTTTTAAAAATCAACAAGTTTTCAACATTCCTTGATCCATATAACGAAAGGTCAGTAAAAGCAAAAAAGTTTCCTTAGGCTGTGTCTCTATTAACCCATAGGATTCCAAATAAGGTGGGACCATAAGCAAGACTTTAATAATAATGTAACCGTGATTTACATGTCCAATGGGTGTTGTTCATTCATTTATGTAACTCCGAATTATTAATGTTCCATTGCACTAGTAGTACGAAACAGGAGCTGAGAGTCTTGTAAGGGAGACTGACTTATTCAACAATAATTATAATGTAGTATGATAAGGGTTATAATGGGAACCATATGTACCCTGAGGAAGGACAGACTGATTCCTAGGAAGGATGACACCTGACACTTGCCTCACAAGAGTTAGAATCTGGCTTTGATTTCTTTCTCCTTTATCAGTCCTGCATCAGTCTTTCAACCTTGGCCATAGGGTGTCAACTATTCTCACTGGAACTGAGTTGAGATGTATTTTTCTCCACATTCCTCCTTTACATTTCAACAGGTTTTTGCTTTTAATAGATTGCTAATGGATTAATTATTTAATTGTCAATCCTAGAACCAGTTAATGAGCAATTCCCATTAGCTTCACTGTATTTTAGTCGTTCTATGATTTTGACCAAAACTGAACTTATTCACTGTAACTGTTCACCCTGAATTCTTCACTGTTGGCTCTAAATGAGTTTTAGTTATTTTTAGATGTCAAATCACCTTCAGATGGGAACTTCTGCCATCATCGAGGAGATTTAAAGTAGAGGGACAGATGCTGTGAAGCGATTTCCAAAAAAACAAGGAGTTTATATAAAGAAGATATATAGACGCTTTTAATCATGGAAACATTTCTGGAATGTTTACACCCTCCCTTGGCAACTTCTTTGAAGAGTACAATTCATCTGAGTCATAAATTATATTTTTCTAAAAACAGTCATGTAATCTCATATTTTTACACCTTGTTTTTTTTTTTTTCATGAATTGGTTGTAGAGAGTGTTCTAGCCCTGGGATATCTGGAGAACAATTATAATGATTTTTTTTTTTTTTTACAATTTCTAATTATTTTTAGGTGTTTTTCATGTGTCTAGTGCTCTCCTTTTCACTGGAGCACCTATCATGTGTCCTGTTAACACTGGTACTTGCTATCAGCTGCCTTTCAGATAATCCTGCTTAAGTGACTGGTTGATGACAGCTTTTAAGATATTGCCTCTCCAAGTTATATTTCTATTCACGGAGGATTCTAGAAGAACAAAAAGCCTTGACATGAGGCTTTCTAATAAAGGGACTCATGTGGGGCATCATGCAGTATGGAAAACAGTGGAGGCAAAACAATCCTGGTCGACTTTTCTCCTGTCACTCTTGGTCCCTGCATGAAGTCTTTTAAAGCTGTAACTAACAACAGATCCCTGGTTTTGTGTCCTGGTGGAAATTAGGTACTTCTTTTTTAGTGCTGGTATCACCCAGGATCAAAGTACTCAGTTTATTTGTGTGTGTGTGTGTGTGTGTGTGTGTAAGCACATATAATTTTTCTTCTAAAGAGTTATTATTATTATTAATTTTCTTTGATACAGTTTGTCACTCTGTCACCCAGGCTGGAGTGCAGTGGCATGATCTCAGCTCACTGTAACCTCTGCCTCCCGAGTTCAAGTGATTCTCCTGCCTCAACCTCCCAAGCAGCTAGGATCACAGGCATGCACTGCCACACCCAGCTAATTTTTGTGTTTTTAGTAGAGACGGGGTTTCAGCATGTTGGCCAGGCTGTCTTGAACTCCTGACCTCAAGTGACCCACCTGCCTCAGCCTCCCAAAGTGCTGGGATTAGAGGTGTGATCCACTGTGCCTGGCTAAAGAGGTATTATTTTTACAAATCCTGGAGCAATTGAAGGTTTGAAAGCCTCTCACCTCTAGGAAATAGTAGAGGCTGATAACTCTGGCCTACATGACAACAAAAATACTTTAAAATTATATTTCTATCATTTATAAAAGTTATTAAAAAGAAGCAACAGGCAGAAAGACCACCACATTTAAAAGGTGTCCTGGCCCACCCTCAGGGTAAAAGATAGTAAACAAAAATCCTAATTCAGTCTGGTTTTTGCAAGAACCAGATTGATTTTCCGGGAATTAGCGTTGGTGGGAAGGCCCTGCAGCATGAAGGGAGAGCAGAGGGGTAGATATTCTGGAATGAGCACCACAGTGCAATTCACCTTAGTTTTAGTTATAGTCCCAGCCTTAATATTTTGGCCTCTAATCTTCCTAGCGTTTTATGTTGCCAACTTTTCCAGTTTCCTGAGTCTTTATTTTTGGTGACTATTCTTGAAGTTTGCTCCATTTGCTTTCCACAAAACCTTGCAGAATCTCTGTGTAATTCTCTCACGGCCATAGTTTAAGCTAATGCTTTGGTTGGCATAGCCTGTTGAGAGGATATTTCCACTGGTAAATATTTGTAGTCTAATATGTTAACATCACTAATGACAAAATTGGAAATTGACTTGATGCCAAAAAATTTCCTCTCACAATGGTTATTTTAACTAAGTCTGGTTGATGGAAAGAGGATTTTTTTTTCCTTTTCATTCATTTGACTTCTTTTATTCTTCTCCTTTCTTTCAGTTTAATTGTGTAGAATCTAGTAAACCATAAATAGATTTTCCTTGCACTGGCCTATCCCCACGTGAGGATTTCGAAATATAGGTCATTTGTATCACTGGGTCATTTATACCACCGGAATAGTGGTGAATTCTTTAGTGAATCAGAATACAGCAGTATAATGAATCATTTGAACAAGATATATGAAGTCTCTTAATATTTTAAGTATTTTAATGCAATTTTTTGAATTATTTTTTCCATCATGGCAATTTATATTATGATTTTCCAAAGGCATTGGCTGAAAAAAGCTGTGTGTTGTTAAAATGTTTTCATAGAGTTTATATAGTTAATACTGAACTGGATCTAAGAAAATAGAAGCATGATTGTACTAGACAACCAGGATCCTCTAATTCATGTCCTACATGGTGTTGGCTAATGCATCTAATTATAATTTTCCAAGTGCCTTCCAAATCTTAACTTTATTCATTTATTAGCTTCTCATTGCCCCGGTAACAAATTATAATAAATGCAGTATCTTAAAACAACAAACTTTTATTTGTTTTTAAACGGCTCTTATGGTCAAAAGTCGGAAATGGGTCTCACTAGGTTAAAATCTATGCGGAGACAAGGTTGTGTTTCTTTCTGTAGGGTCAAGAGGAGAATCTGTCTTCTTGTCTTCTCTAGCTTCTAGGACTGCCTGCATTCTTTGACTCTTGATCCCCTTCCATCTTCAAATCCAGGAATGGCTAGTACAATCTTTCTGCTACCTCTTCATTCTGACTCTCTTCTGCTTCTCTGTCTCACATTTAAGGACACTGTGATTACATTAGGTCCATCTGGATAAGCCAAGAACATTTTATTTTCAGATTATTTGATTAGAAACTAATTCTATTTGCAATCTTAATTGTCCTTTGCCATGTAAGGTAACATATTCACAAGTTTCCTGGATTAGGATGTGGACATCTTGGGGGATCTATTGTTTTGCATACTACAGGTCTGATTGGCAGACATTCCTAAAATTTGATAACCACCTGTTATAAGCCACAAAATATTATTTGGGCAGACTCCAGTCAGGCTTTCGTTTTTAATGTGCAATCTCAACATTTTATTACCGAAAAGATACTTTATTATTACTTGTACTGTATCTTGCTTCTCCCTTAGAATAATTTATTAGTACTTTAAACAAATTTAGAGATAGCAAAAGTTTAAGTGAGCAGTTATTTTTCTGTAAAATGAAAGGTTTATTCTCATATACAAAGCTGTCAAATATTTTGAAATGTGGACTAGTAGTAAGATTATCAAATTAGTGGTTTCACACTAATACGAGCACAAGACTGTAGAAACTTTTACAAACTATTTATTCAACTTATCAAGTGCCTGTTACATACAAATACTATGATTGTTGGATATGATCTGACTGACCTGCTGCAATCAGAGACGAAGAAGGGGTGGTGAGACCAGGCTTGAGGTACAGTAGGTCTCATCTTACTTCTTTGAGCTTCAATATCTGTCTTAGTTTGTTTTCTGTGCTGTAACAGAATACCACAGACTAGGCAATTGATAAAGAAAAAAAATTCATTTGGCTCACAGTTCTGGTGGCCGAGAAGTCCCAGAGCATGACACAGGCGTTTAGAGAGAGTCATCTCGTGTTGGAAGGCAACACAAGGTGAGTGAGCACATGAGAGAGAACAAATGGGGCCAGTCTCATTCTTTTTATCAGGGTCTCACTCCTGAGATAACTAATCCACTTGAAACAAAGCATTAATCTCTTTGTGAGATGAATATCCTTATAACCTAATCATCTCTAAAAGGCCCTAACATCTAATACTATTACAATGGCAATTAAGTTTTTGATATATGAATTTTGGTGGGACATATTCAAACCATAGCAGTACCATCTGAACATTGGGAATAGCAATATCGTTAATTGACATGTGATATTGGCCATTCAGGGGTGTTGTGAGGGTTAAATTTGATAATGATGCACACATCTTGGGACATACAGGAACTCAACAGAAGATAATGTCTTTACTCCCTGAGGAGTGGCCTGACAATGATGCCACTGAAGGGATAGCCTGATGGGTGTTCTCTGGGACATCTTAAAGGAAATAAGATGCAGTTATATCTGGCACTAGTCATAATTCTTTCCTCTCTTACAACTATGTCGTATGATCTTTTTTCTTGCAAGAGTCCATATTAACTATTATTATACTAGTACTTATCAACAGGGGAAGGGATATGTTATGAACTGGAGAAGGCCATTCAGTCATAGCTTCCTCAAATGCATTCAGTTTATTCCTATATGCATGTTCTTTGGAGATAATGAATCCAAGATAATGTCTCCCTCTAAAACAAAAGAAAGAAAAAGTAAAAGAGAAATATTGACTATGTAGAAAAGGTTTGATTTTACCACTCTCGTCAATTAATGCCCCCTCAGATACTAATGGAAATATTACCTGTTGTTGCTTTGAATTTTTAACTTTTTTCATGGCACACATGGCTGACATCATTTCTTAAAATCCGGTAACAGTTTGTGTCTTGTCTGAATGAGAAAATTTCAACCGGTGCAAGTTTTCTTCTTCATGATGGTAGTGGGAAGAGGGGAGGAAAGCTAGACTGGTCTCTGGAGCTCTGAAATGCATTAAGCATCCTTCTTGATTTAACATAAAATCATCAAATACATGAGCATGCCTGCAGTTATTCTATTTTTTTTTTCTATTGTCTGGTGGTCTTTTTTATGTAGAAGAGGTTCAGGATACATTATCTTTGAAAAGGATTCCAATTGTCAGTACAACATGCCTGCAACACTCCTCTTCTAAGAGGAAGAAAAAGAGATAATAGATGATTGACTATGTCACTTACATTTAATATAATGCGCAGAGAACTCCACTATGACTTTTGTATTTTATCTGCAACCAGTGAATCCTGATGATAAAACACTGGCATTTAGGAAAATAGTCATAAAAGGAAGTTTAGTTCAGTAAATGTTTATAAGGCCAGTGTAGTACAATGAGAATTAGATTATCATTTGGGTTTTAAAAATTTCATATGTACCATTTCTTTGTAGAAATTTTAGGTGCAGGATTATTAGGTACTATAACTGTAAGTTTCATTTTCTAATCTGTAAAAATGATTACAACAACATTTATTTACACAGTTCTGGAGCTTAAATGAGATTAAATAACTGAAAGCAATCTGTAAGTTTCTGTATAAAAGGTATTTATATCTAGTGGGTAGATGGCAGGGATGCTGCTAAGCCTCCTATAAGGCATTGGGCAGCTCCTTGCAACATAGATTTATTCTGCATAAAATGTAAATAATGCCATGTTAGGGGATTTCTGACCTGTAGCCACTCTCTTCCACCTTTAGGCTAAAGCACGAGAGAGAGGGAGAAATTAATAGATTATGAAAACAGAGAAATTTAGAGAGGGCTGTCCAAAGTGGCCCTCAAGGCTGGAAATCAGGGGATACATACCATAACCTGTTTCTTTTCTCTCTTTTTAGTATGAGCCAGCAATTTCCCTTTGGCTTAACCTTGCTATAAGCCAGAGGGCAAGGGACCTTGTGATTGTAGTTCATATTGGTCAACCTCCTGGGCATAGAACATGATCACAATAAATGACAGTGAGAGTGGACAGAATAGGTGTATATGGCTCTGTGAGAAATAGGAGATACCTAGACTCAACCATTAATCCCTCTCTCAAACTAACATTTGACTCTGCAAAGCTGTGAGGAAATGATGTCTGTGGCTAGGTTCATCTACATGCAGAGGGAAAAGTCAACCCTAGGTGCAAATTTGGAGAGGAGGAAAATTAGTCCCTAGACATATTTTGTGTTTGCTCACCATATTAAAACAGTGTATTTGTTTTTGCTACTTTGTATGGTATGCCCTTATCCATTATGTGCATTCATTAACTTACCAAGTTACTGAGAACATGCTGCATTCTAGGTACTGGCCCATATTGAGAATACAAAAAATGGATATGAAATGGTGCCCACTCCTGAAGCAGCTTTAAGTGTAATAGGAGAGATAGTCATATGAACAAACTATTATAACACTTGGAGCATTTATATATAAAGTAATAGGATAGAGAACGGAAATACTATTTTTTTCTAGGATATAGAAAGGTCTTGCAGAATAGGTGGTATGTACAGAGTTGTTAAGGAAAGGCAGGTACTTTTTGGTTCAGGGAATGAAAAAAACCCAAGACTAAAAATTGTCCTGTGTCATGGCACAGAAGCAGTGGACGGTGAGGCCATAAAATGAGTTAGGGTTTTTGTTTCAAGGACTTCTTGTGGCCATGTTAAGATATTGAAACTGTAACCTCAAAGTACTGGAGAATCTTGCACAGGTGATTTTATGTCTGGGCAAACTCACTTAATTAAAAACTGCTTCCAACTTCTATAACCTTGTATGATATGAGCATTTGGGATTTTGTCTTTAAATTAAAATCTTTCAAAGTAACATGCTAAAATTAATGCTGAACATATTTGTTTATTTGAGCTCAATTCAGTGACTGAGGCATTTTGATGTTTAAAAGTGATTACACTTAATACATATCCTTTGCTAGGCTATTTTGATTGGACTAATATAGGATTAAAGATCTCAGAAATATTTTGAGCAAAAGAGTTCTTCTGTTTCCCAAGTATAACCATTCCTTAAATCCTAACACACATTGGAAAATATTTCCTATATCTTTATCTTTTAGAAAATTGTGAAATAGTCATAGTTGGGGAACAGATTTAAGGAAAGTTTGTAGGATTCAAATATTATATTATGTGGATGTTCCTAAATTTGACACTATTAAAATATGAGTATACATATATATTTTGCATGGTCTCTAAAAAGTTTATTAATCTTTGTATCCTCCACAGAGCTAGGTACTGTGCTTTGTAGGTGCTTAATAATGCTTTGGAATTGATATTGTAGAGTTCACCTTTGGCTAGATAATTTTATTTTGAAGGAACTTCAACTTAATAAATATCTTTTTACAGGGCTATACATTTTTTCAAGTAATATTTACTTGTATATTTCCCCTTAGTCCGAACAAATATTTTGAGATTGAAAGTAAGGAAAATATTTTCATCATGGGATGTCCTTCCTATTTACTGCCATTTTTGAAATGGAACTTCCTCCTGTTTCAAAATAGTAAACTTGTTGTCATGATGGTTTTGAGGGTAGAATAAGATTTTTCTCTAATCTTAGACATAACACTAAAAGAGCATGATTGCCATTGAAAAATAATGTCTAGGTAGTTCCTACCTTTCTACTCTTCCACTCTTCTTTACTTTGCTTTTCTTTATTACTTTTTTTCTTTCAAGATGGAGTCTCACTCTGTCACACTCAGGCTGGAGTGCAGAGTGGCGTGATCTCGGCTCACTGCAACTTTTGCCTGCTGGGTTCAAGCGATTCTCCTGCCTCAGCCTCCTGAGTAGCTGGGATTACAGGTGCCTGCAACCATGCCCAGCTAATTTTTCGTATTTTTAGTAGAGACGGGGTTTCACCATGTTGGTCAGGCTGGTCCTTCTTGGCTTCCTTGACATGATGGAGCAGGTTCATGGATGATTTTTCCAACGCATCTCATAACCAAGTAGGTGATACCAGGAGTGAGGAAGTAGTGACAGCTACCTGGTGTCTCCTCCTTTTATCTCTGAACATGAAACTTGAAAGAATTTCCTTATAATTCAGTAGTTTAGCCTTAATATTTCTACTTCTCAAAATAATAAAATTTCAAAGCTATCTTTTGATCTAAATGTGAGGAATGTTAACAGTGCATGTACATATTAGAAGATAGGGGCTCTTTTTTTTGTTTTTGCAAACTTTATAAATTGTTTTCTTTCATTGCTGAAGATCAGAATCTCAGCGATTAATGGTGGCTGAAGAAGTTTGTGACAGAAATTTAATCCAGATACTCCCACATCCAGTCCTATCTTCCTCTTACCTGTAGGGACGAAAAAAAGAGAAAAAGAAAAAGAAAAAAATAACCTTGGAAAATGGGACTGATTTTATAACTCAAGGTCAACCCCACATATACTGTAGATATTTAAATAAATTATAATTCATTCTGCAAGGAATAAGTAAATGGCATATTACTGTAACCCAATTAAAAATATTAGACTTCAAAACAGAAGCATTTGAACTTGGTGTCATGGATTTTGGGAAGTTCTGAAAGGAATAAGAAGCGTTGAGATTCCAGGAATCTTTGATTAAAATATATTAGTTAAAGTGTAAGAGTTCTCAACTGGCTGGTATGGGAGATAAAATACCATAAATGTCAACATCATGCCTGAAAGACTCTGTAAGTCGTTATAAACAATAATGGGCCTATAAAAGACAAGATCAGAGCATTTCTCTTAACTTCTCCATATAGAGTCTTTTTATTTCTGGTACATATCTCATTTCCCTTCAAGTATCTCTAACTGTAAAAAGAGAGATAACCTTTACTACTTTCTCTATTATCGATAAGGAGCCAGAATGAAAATGCCTCAGTTTATAAACATGGTTGTGGTAAGCTGGGAACAGCATATTTTCTTGAGTGACAATATGGTTAAATTAGCAAGAAACATAGAAGTGTATTTTCACATAACTTGCAAATTTTGCTTAGCTGATGTATGAAAGTGCATTATAGGCAAAAATGAGTCATTTCTTAGGCAGGCACTTAGTATGTGCAAGGACTAGCAGTAGCACACCATATAAGGTAGCATTTCAGGGGCCATACGCCCTTTGGATTTTTGACACAGGGCTCAAGGTGGATTTAAGCTGAGCTTTCATGGCAAAGACATTTTTTTGGCTCCATTTGTCATTCAGTAAATATTTATTAAACCCCTCGACTGTTTTTGGCTCTGTTCTTATTCTTGTGAAGCTTACCTTCTAATTTTGAATGAAGAAGACATAAACATTTATTACATATACAGTGCATTTTAAGAATTGTGATGGAGCTTTTTTTAAAGAATTCCTTTCAAAGAAGTAATTACCAGTACTTTCCGATTTCATTGCACATATAAATATGGAATGATATTGGAAGAGAAAAGCATCACATCTGTAACTTCAAATAAATCATGAATTAGATTTGAATATTATGAAATTTACCAACAAAACCTTGATTTTATACAAAACTGTTACTGATCATAGAAACTACCAGACGTAACAGCACCGTATACTTCTGAAATGTATTTTTATAAGTTACATTGAAACTCTATACACATGCTTGTCCAGTTGTAGTCAGGTTGGGTGGTATGTGATAACTAAATTTTTATGAAGCAGGTAGCTGCTTCTTATCTATTCAAAACTGTCAAGATTTGCTATAAACACTAGGTTTTTTTTTTTTCTTCTAGAGGGAGGAGGAAGTAGTAGAAGAGGTTACTATTAGCCTCCACCGTGACTCATTAGAAAATGTCCTGAAAGAAGTTTAGCTCTGTATCAGACAATCTACAGATCATTCCCAAGTCATTTGTCAAGTGAAAAAGAAAGGAGGTTGTCATAATCAGGCAGCCCCAGGGATGTTAGCAGAAATGTATGACTTTATTATTTTCCCTTCTACAGAAAATGTGATATATTAATTTATTTTAGATTGTTTAGGGTCTAAGGTTTTCTATGCTTACAAAAGTTATGAATTAAACGTCCTAAATTGTAAGTTGTTAATGTGAATTAAATTCACACCCAATGCAGGAAATATTAGATGGAAACAATAAATCTTGTCAGGCTCAAGGTACTTTTATTGCTGTAACAAAATGAAGGTCACACGATAATACTATTCAGGGAAATATGTAAGACATTCAAAGAGATTCATCATTTTCTGTGTGACACACAGATACCCTTTTAAAGGATTTCAATATTTTATCTTCAATTCAGTTTGGTATTTAAATATTTTAAGTCAATCCTTTAGAAACTTATATGTACTTTTTTCTGACATTATCTAATTACATAGCTTAACAAGTAGATGGGCAGTGAAGATTTTTGATGGGTGTACCTAATTGTTTGGCAATATTCAGATGGCTTCAACAATTTTGTGTATAATAGAGCTTAAGGAAGTCCACATTGATGTGGAATCTATTGTATGCCAGACCCTGTGCAAGGTGTGTGTAGACTGATTATGCCATTTCATCCTTATGCTGCTGATGGACAAGGTTCTTATGGTTGGATTCAGAGATGAAGAGACTGGGGTTTGGGGTTTAACGACTTGTCAAAGATCATACAGTGGCTAAGATGTAGAGCTGAGTTGGAACCCAGGGCTAGCCGACTCCACAGCTTCTTATGTCCGTTTAAGATTTGTCACAGACCTCACCGAATATCTCATCATATGTGTGCCACCCTATAATATTAATAGGGGCATAAAACTTACACGTGCTTGATCTTAGAAATTTAAACAACTCAAGTGTTTGAAAATTACAGATGTTTATCTGTTTATGAATAAGTATGGGGCTCTCCCTGTCTTCCTCACAGTTTTGATTTGCCTTATAATTGCTTTTATTGAGAGAAATTTACAGGGAAAAACCCGTTATAAACAAGCTTCTTTTTGGATCCTGAAAGTTGCGTAGATTTCAACTCCTTGTAGTCCTTCCTATCTGCTCTTGACAGAAAAAAAAAGAGAGCCCTCTAGCCTTGAGGCCTGAGTCCACAAAACATTTTTGCCTTCCTATTTTCTCAACAAGTACTTCTGTAGTCACAAAGTAGTGCCAAACACTGTCCTGAGAGCTTTACAAGGGGGAGATTGACTCCTGTAGTTATCATAACAAGCCTGTGCAGAAAAAATGTTACCATCCCCCACTGCCTTAGTCTGTTTTTTTGTCGCTCAGGAGTACCTGAGGCTGGGTAATTGATGAAGAAAAAAGGTGTATTTGGCTCACAGTTTCGCAGTCTGTACAGGAAGCATGGCACTGTTATCTCCTTGGCTTCTTGTGAGGGCTTTTGTACTCCATTAAAACATGGTGGAGGTCAGGCGGGGTGGCTCACACCTGTAATCCCAGCACTTTGGGAGGCTGAGGCAGGAGGATCATGAGGTCAAGAGATTGAGACCATCCTGGGCAACATGGTGAAATCCCGTTTCTACTAACAATACAACAATTAGCTGGGCGTGGTGGTGTGCACCTGTAGTCCCATCTACTTGGGAGGCTGAGGCAGGAGAATCACTTGAACCCATGAGGCAGAGGTTGCAGTGAGCCAATATTGCACCACTGCACTTCAGCCTGGTGACAGAGCAAGACTCAGTCTCAAAAACTAACCAACCAACCAACAAACAATAAAATATATGGTAGAGAAGGTCAAAGTGGAAGCATGCATCTATGAGGAGGGACTAAACCTAAGAGAGCTTTATAACAACCCACTCTAGATGGAATTAATTCATTCCCTTGGGAGCCAATCAGGTTTTGGAGGTTTAAGAACTCACTACTTCAAGAATGGCACCCAGCCATTCATGAGGGATCGTCCCTCATGACCCAGACACCTCCCACTAGTCCTCACCTCCCAACAGCACCACACAGGGGATCAAATTTCAACATGAGATTTGGTGGGGACAAACCGACTATGTCCAAGTGATAGCACCCACCCGGAAGATGAGGAAACTGAGGCAAATACAGATTTAGTAACTTTAGGTCATATACTTAGTAAATGGTAATAATGGAAACTTGAATCTTTAATGTCTGATGCTAGAGACCTTGGTCTCAACCATTACATTATACTGACACCCCAATTACAGTACAACCTCTTCTTATCTTTCATGTTTCTGTGCCATGTTAAGAAAATTTTGCTTGTGTCAATGTAAAAAAATGCTCAGGCTGTATGTTATGCCACTACCTATATTTCTCCTAAAACATTGTTTCATTACTCATTCTCTTAGTGTCTTTTGTTCAGTCTCTCTCCCCATTAGTTCTTTTCTTCCACTTCTAAATATGCTTAGATCTCTAACATCTTAAACATGTACCAACTTCTCCACAGCTCTCCCACCATAAAATGGAGTCTTCCATTTTATGTATTCATTTCTTCATCTCCCTTTTGGCTGTGAGCTCCCTGCTGTCTGGCTTATGCCTTAACCTCCTTCTCCAACTGTTCTTGCGAAGTCTCCTCTGACTGCGAGGCTTGGATCTTTTAGCCTTACCGGGCCACTGTTTGTAGGAAGCTCTGCTCCCTGAGCTTACAGTAACAGCTGTCACTATATCCAGGGGGTACTTCTACCTCCAAACAGTTCGACATCTTTTTCATCCTTTCAATGTCACATTCCCAAAGCTTCCATTGAGTTACACTCCTTATTATAGCAGTCACCACCTATCAAAAGAGCTTCTATTTTTAAATGACAGTTGGTTTCTGTATTTGTGCACAAGACTCAAAGTGTAATGTGTGCAAAGTCGAACTCACTATCTCCCTGTAGCTGCACATCCCCTCTGCTCCTTTTTCTGGCCTTCATCCTCAAATTATCTACCTTTCATGATGCCCTAAGAGTTATTCCAAAAAAATAGATCTTGCTTTCTGGATTGCCCAGGTTGCTCTTGTGTGTAAAAGCCTTCAGTAGCATGAACAGGATAAAGCGAACACCGTGAGCAGGACAGAAAGGCCCTTAGCAAGTGATTATCAATCTGCATTTTCTGACTTTCCTCCCAGGCACTCTGCCTAGACCTGCTCAGGTATGCTAGCCATACCTAGCCTATTTACTATTTGCCCAACAGGATTTCCCCTGTATCAGCTCTGTGCCTTCGTACATTCCTTTTTGCCTGTATGAAACATCCTTTGACCCTTCTCCATTTCTCAGAAACACACTCATATTTCATGACTCAGCTCAAATGTCACTTCCTATGCAATGCTTTCCCTGCCTCCCACACCAAATGAGTTGTTCTCCTTCCTTTAGTCTTCTTTCGACATACACTAATCACTTTGCATTCCAATTAAATTTTTATATGCCTATTCCCGCAATGATGTGACCTTTTCAAGAAAAAAGACTGTCTAATTTATCACTGAATACTCAATGTTGCATACATAGTAGGCTCTCAATAAAAGCTTGTAGAATGATTGGAGTGATCAGATTAGTGACTGTAAGCAACAAACATTCATATAAAGCATATGTACATGCTCTGTGCCAGGCAGTGCTCAAGGTGTTAGGATAGGGGAAAGAACAGCCTTGCTAAAAATCACTGCTATCACGGGGAGCTTACATTCTAGCAGGGGAATGTAAATCATTAATAAGACATTGATAAGCAAAGTGTACACTTAGATGGTGGCAAATGTTATGAAAAAAATGTAGAGACAGTGTAAGGAGTTCTGGGGACTGTGAGGGCTGCAATTAGCTATCAAGAAAGGCCTTGATAAGAAGGTGATATTTGAGAAAGACCTAAACTGTAGGAGGGAGGAAACCATGTGAATATTGAGAATCTCACCAGACAGAGAGAACAGGAAGATCCAGGTAGAAACCTGTATGGGATACTTGAGGCCTGGTCCTAGAGACCAGCATGGTGGGAGAGGAGTTGGGAGTAGGCGGGTATTAGAAGGGAAGTGTTAGTAAGTAAGTTCAGAGAAGAAGAGGTTATGTTGTGTAGGGGTTTTACCCTGAGTGTCATGAGAAGCCACTGGAAGACTGGCAGACAAGTGGAATATTTCATAGAATTTAAAACATTTATCTTACAGTTCCAATATGAGCAGTTACTGCCTGTAAGTTTGGAACAATAGCTTTGAAAAGAGCATTGAAGGCTCTTGATATTGTGGTTCATTTTTGCCATACATATATGTTTGAGGACAGCCAATATTCACAAAGATAAAAACCACATCTCCATCTGCAATAGCATGACAGCTGTGTGAGCACTGAAGGGCAGACAGGACAAATGACCCTGCCTGCATCAGTGGACAGGAAGGGAGAAAAGCATGGCTGGGAATGCAGGTATGGCACTAAGTTAACTACATATCTGAGGATTGCTCATTGCTTTTTTATATACTGCTTAATTTGGAAGGAAGAGAGTATTTCATATAATAAATTATTGATGCAGTTATTCTAATTGAGTAGATGTATTTCTTAGAAACTCTTGCACATTCAGATAGATAATTTTTTGTTGATGTGTGGCTTACTGGTTTTTATTTATTTTATTTATTTGAAGAAGTTTTTTTTTTTTTCTTTTGAGACAGAGTCTCACTCTGTCACCCAGGCTGGAGTGCAGTGGCAGGATCTCAGCTCACTGCAATCTCTGCCTCCAGGGTTCAAGTGATTCTTCTGCCTCAGTCTCCTGAGTAGCTGGGATTACAGGTGCCTGCCACAATGGCTAGCTAGTTTTTGTCCTTTTAGTAGAGATGGGGTTTCACCATGTTGGGCAGGCTGGTCTTGAACTCCTGACCTCAGGTGATCTGCCTGCCCTGCCTCCCAAAGTGCTGGATTACAGATGTAAGCCACTGCACCTGGCCTTTTTGGGGAAGCTTTTTAAGTGATCATGTCAAAGATGTCAGCATTCTTCTTTATGGATAAGAACAGAAATCATTCTGTTTATCCTCTGTCCTAATTTCTTGTTGCAATTTCATGGTTACTTTGAGCTCTACACTTTTCTGGTAAAACAGAGGAGGTTGAGTTTCTTAGAATTCGGTGAATCAGCTTTCAGGAAATTCTGGGAGTAAAGGATCTTTGAAAGACAAAGAAACCCAATTAAGCAGTCAACTGTATTCCGATCTGTGCTCTTGAGAGAAAGATAAAGTTCATATTTTCTAGGAAGAATGAAAAGATAGAAGTTGAATATTAAGTTATTGGATGTCAGGGGTTTATCTTTGCATGAAAAGAAAAAAATCTATTTAGAATTTTTCTTCATCTTAGCCACAATTTCACCACATTATAAATAAATATATTGAAATGTATAAAATATAACGTATATATACACATACATATATAACAAAATCTTTCATTAAATGAAAGATTCATATAAACAAAATATTTATTAAGTGAATTAACAGTGGATAAGTGCTAGATTATTTAAGAAAGTGCCACCATTGTATTTGTAATACACAAAACTGTTTTGTAAGATTAGATATATCTTACATATTGCTTTTTGATCATAACCCATGTGGCTGAAAAGCCTAGGGTGATATTTCTCTTGGTTTGGTCTCCACTCCCCAATTCCTTCATAATGAAACCCAGGACAATATTTTCATGAAACCCTCCCTTCAAAATAGTGGCACCTCCTCTCTACATTGGAAATAGGCAGGCATGATACATAAACACATATGAAAGCTACTGACAAGCAAAAAAATAAAACTTAAGGACTATGGGAGTTAAGCTTCAAGTGCCATTGTTTCTCTGTTTCTCAAGGTTAGTATTCCCCAGTGCTTCTACATGTTTCTCAGCCTTCTATCCCAAAAATTTCTCCTACAATGCCTTGTCACAGCTCTTGCTGAAGGAATGGAACAATAAGGAGGAAGAAGTAGAGAGGAACAGGGGAAGGCCATCTTGCACTGCTCAAAGCACTTATCAAGGTCCACTTCCCGCCCACTATCCCTGGCTCTTCGAGAGGTCACTCTTCCGGCACACAGCACTTAGGCAAGAGAAAGAAATAAAGGTATTCAAATAGGAAAAGAGGAAGCCAAATTCTCTTTGTTTGCTGATGACATGATCCTATATCTAGAAAACCCCATGATTTCAGCTCCAAAGTTTCTTAAGCTGATAAGCAACTTTAGCAAAGTCTCAAGATACAAAATCAATGTGCAGAAATCATGTACACTCCTATACACTAACAACAGGCAAGCAGAAACCCAAATCATGAGTGAACTCCCATTCACAATTGCCACAAAGAGAATAAAATACCTAGGAATACAGCTAACTAGGGAAGCAAAGGACCTCTTCAAGGAGAGCTACAAACCACTACTCAAGGAAATAAAATGCTTCATTATGCCATGTCATTTCCTAAAGGGCGCCAAGACACTGATAAAGTCTCCCAACCAAGCGCGTCTGAGCATGGCTACACAGTGAGAAATCCTTGTGTTTTGACTTTTCTCCCCTCCTTTGACAGCTCAGCTGTGTGCCTTACACAGACACATCTCCAAGAGTGAGTCAGAAAGAGTCTTACAGAGTAAGGTGGCTTCTTCCCAATCAGTCTCTTTGGAATTTGTTTACACCCTGCATTAAGACCCACAAGCTTCAGTTCAACTTGAAAAACGAGACGTCCGTAAATTCTCCTTAACCTTGATGTTCACCATTTGGTTGAGTGCTTGCCTAAAGGACCTGCTCTCTGTTTAATAGGCATCCCTTACTTGTATCATACTCTATTCTCATTAGGCACTAAGTAGGAATAGCCAAATCTCTCAGGACTTTTACATGGAACATCCAGATGAGGATGGGTTCTTGGCAGTACCTAATGTATGGAGCCTTAGGGAAATAGTTTTTAAATTCTTACCTGCAAAAGATTCACTAAGGGAGCTTTTAGGAAGTGCAGCTCTCCTCTGCTTATCTCAGTCATGGGCCGGGAGCCTTCACTTTTACAAAGTACACTGAGTTCTTCTTATGAAAATAGTCTAGAGTAGCAGTGTCCAATAAAAATATAATGCGAGCCAGACACGTAATTTTTAAATTTTCTAGTTGCCACATTTATAATTATTTTAGAAAATTGAAATTAATTTTAATTATACATTTCATTTAACCTCATATATCCAATATACTATCATTCAATATGTAATCAATATAAAATTATTAATGACATAACTTATGTCCTTTTAAAAATTTAATCTTCAAAGTTTGGTATATATTTTGTAATTACGGTACCTCATATCAATTCATACTAGCCTCATTGTAAGTACTCAACAATCATATAGAGCTAGGGACTGCTGTATGAGACAGCACAACTTGGGATAATTACATTCAAATCCAGTAAATAAACCTGCAATGTGGAAAGGTCCAAATTCAATTACTTGACTGTCTAAATAAGAATATGCTTTATTTTATGTTGTCATGTGCTAAGTTCTTAAAATGCATAATATAAAATTCTTACAACAGCAATGTGAATTAGATATGCTATTTTATCTATTTGATAGAGAAAAATATTCTCACTTTAGATGCTGATTTGCCCAAACTCACAGAGAAGTGAGAGAGAATTAGTTTGATGTGACCTCAGAGCATACCTGTCAACCACCCTTGAGTACCCTCTTCAACACTATGTTTGATTCTTGTACAATTGAGTGAAATTCATGCTTTTTTCCAGTGTTAAAGTCTTATACATGATCAAGGCCATGTTTGATATAAATATATAATAAAATAGAATTCAGAGATAATGTGACTGCATTTATACATTAATCCTGTATGCCACTTGACTTCCTAGAATTGAAATAAGCACCTTGGAATGGAATGCTTGAGAGAATCGGCTATAAAAGCTATGTATTATTAAAATACTGAAACTTTACACAATAGTTTTTTTCTTGGAAATTTTGTATTTCTTAAAATTCACATTTTTTCCCCTGAGGCAATAGGAAACATTATAACAAATAATATAAAAATATCATTTACCGATGATTATTCATTGTTTTAAATATATGAATGCTTAGATAAATAACTAAACTGATCCAATATGCAATAAAACTGTAAGAGCTTCAGTTTTTCAAGGGCAAGACTCTTAACATATTATCATTTGTTCAAAGAAGGTTATTTGTCAGAAGTTATTTACTCCTCTTTTCCCTTGCTTCCTGAACTCATGATATGAACATCTTCATTTATTTTAGTTCTAACTTGGCTGATTAAAAAAAAAGGATTCCCTTTGCTTTTAATATTGCTGAATATTTGAAGATCAATTGAAGCTATTAAATTAAAATAGTTTACCCCTTGAGGATTTTCAAAGACCAAAGAAAATATTAGTTTAAATGGAAAGCATTAGTCTTCTATTATTACTGTCTTGGACTGGATTGCATTAAATCTTCAGAGTAAGGCAGCAAGTGCTTTATAACTCTAAAGCCAGTTGTAAAATGTGGAATTAAAGCAAACACAAAAATCAAACAAAAATGCTATTTCTCCCAATAATTATAAGTTTACTGGATGCTTATTTATCTGTCATTAGAATGAACATACAATCAGAACGTCTCAAACTTGTTTACTCACTCCAATAACATGGGTAGAAGTAAATGACAAAAAGCAATTTAAATATAAATATATTTAGCCTAGGCCGGGCATGGTGGCTCATGCCTGCAATACCAGCCTTTGGGAGGCCTAGGCGGGCGGATCATCGAAGGTCAGGAGTTCAAGACCAGCCTGGTCAACATGGTGAAACCCTGTCTCTACTAAAAATACAAAATTAGCCAGGCCTGGTGGCGCATGCCTGTAATCCCAGCTACTCGGGAAACTGAGGCAGGAGAATCACTTGAACTGGGAGGCAGAGGTTGCAGTGAGCCACCATTGTGCATTGCACTCCAGCTTGGGGGACAAGAGTGAAGCTCTGTCTCAAAAAAATAAGAACATAAATAAATATATTTAGCCTAAAATGGCTGTATTATCTTAAAATCTTTATTTTCTAATTCTGAGTGTATGCTGATTAGTCAATGAGTAAGATTTCTTGGAGACATATTGCTATAAAGTCTAACTAGAGTTACAATTTTTCATAGATGATTCACCACAGTGATCTCTATCTAAATAATTCGGGAGAAATTATTTTGAATATCAACAGCTCTCTTAAGTTGGCCATATAAAATCATCTACCCATATATAAAATAAACACGGAGGCTTAGAAACATCTCAACATTGAGGTTCATTCATTACAAGTCAGTAAATCAGTGTTTCACTAGGTTCAGCTGTTACCTCATGGGTATAGCTGTCTAGTCAGAAGTAGGAAATATAATCCCAGAGTGCTCTGTTAGCCTGGGATTTCAGGATCCGTTTTGTTTTTGATCTCAGTATTTCTCAAATCCCTTTTCATTAATGATGAAATAGGGTCTCAATATCTTAAGCTACCATTTGGAAAGTGAAAAAGGAAGATTACACTGTTCACATCCTAGTCGTTTGTTACCGTCTTCCGTTTCTTCTTACTTTACTATAAATACTTACTTGCATTTTGATATATTTACACATTTTAAACATTAATTCACTGTGTAACCTTTACTATTTGGAATGAAAATGAAACTGAGAAACAAGCTAAAAAGAGCACTGAGCAACTAAAAGAGGTGCTACCAAATGTATGTAGGAAATCTCACATAATTCACTCATGTCTAAATCCTCACTCGAAGCTTGTTTCTTTTCATTTAATCTATGATTGTACCAACTATACTTACTTTCCTACTCTTAACTTTGTTAAAGCAGCCAATTAGGATTTGAAAGATCCTAATCCTTCAGGCATTAGTAAGACATACATATTTCGACATCAGTAGTAAGTGATACCCCAAACTTTCAGGCATTAGTAAGACATACATATTTCGATATCAGTAGTAAGTGATACCCAAATGTAAGGAAAATATGTGTCCAGGAGGGAATCCTTATCTGGATTCATAAAGTTACACATACTTCATGGGCATCAGATGGCGCTGACCCAGCACATATAGTATTTGTAATGATCATGAGTCTTCATGTATTCTGCAAGAATTCAGATAAAGGTGCAATGCATTTAACCACACAAATGGTTAAATGTACGTTTAATGGGCACTTTACCATGTAGTTTTAATTTCCATGAGTATCAACGAGCCATTCCTGTATCTAACTTTAAGTAGTGGTTCAGGAATATAGTTTTATAAATTGTTGATCATTTATCATTTATCCCAAGATGTTTATTTATGCAACAGTGCCTAGTCAATTCTTGACTGCAGATTATCCAAAGATGTGAAAATAAATGTTACTGCTAAATCTTTATATGATATTGAAAGAAATGAAGTTTGTAAATGCACTGTGTTAACTTTGAAATACCAGTCTTAGGTTTCACTAGAACTTTACTGGTATATGAGATGAAGACCTAAGTCTAATTCTACCTAATGCACACAATTGACCTGATTAAATGTTTGGTGTTTTTTTTTTTTTTTTTTTTTTTTTTTGATGGAGCCTTGGTCTGTCACCAGGCTGGAGTGCAGTGGTGCGATCTCAGCTCACTGTAACCTCCAACTCCCTGGTTCAAGTTATTCCTCTGTCTCAGCCTCCCGAGTAGCTTGGACTACAGGCTCACACCACCACGCCCAACTAATTTTTGTATTTTTAGCGGAGATGGAGCTTCACCACATTGGTCAGGATGGTCTCTATCTCCTGACCTCATGATCTGCCCACCTTGGCCTCCCAAAGTGCTGGGATTACAGACGTGAGCCACTGTGCCCAGCCTGGCCTTTTTTAAAAAAATCTGTATTCTTGCATATATGAGCTTCTTGGGAAATGTCCTTTGCAATTAACGAGGTTACTTAAGGGAAACGGAGATAGGACTTTAGACACTTTTCATAGTTTCAGGTACCTGTGTCCAAGTAAGAAGGAAAGAAAAGTAGCACTTATGAGTTAGGGTATCTCATTTCCTGCACATTGTTCCTGAAAACTACCTAGAAAGATTAAATTATGATATAAGATAATTAACTTGAAAAAGCCCTCAAATTCCACTTTGCCACCTAAAATCCAAGGGCAAAAAAGCCATCAATGGCATCTGGTGGCTTTATGCATAATGTTCACGGCCTTGCCGCCTGGAATAGAGGCTATAAGTTGTCCTCACAAGGATTTTTCTTTAACATTCTGGAATGCGTGTTTTAGTATTTTAGTGTTGTTGTTTATTTGTTTAGGCCCTGGTACATTTAGTAGTATTAGAACCTCCTGCGCAAAGGTCTGCGCTGACTGATTTTGCACTTTCATGGGGTTCTAACTGTACTTCTTTTAGCAGAGATATTGGACTAGACAGATACCCTGTGGGCCAAGGCAATAAGTTCTTTTTAAGATTTATTTTCAAAATGGAATTTTCTAGGCTTTTTGACTGTTTACGTTTGAGTGTATAATTGTAAATCCTATGATGTAAAAAGGAATGCACGTTTTAAGTATGCACATGTGCCTCTGTATTTACTGTGTTCTCTGATAAGAGTGTGAGCTGTGCAGGTGGGAAGAAGGGAGAGCTGTTTTAATAGTTGAGAGAATTGAAAAAGGCACCAAAGGATTTGAGGCAATAATGACTTCGGATATTCAGGTTGATTAATTGGTACTTCCTCCCCCACCTGTCATTAGAGGTTTACTAGAAGGCAGTCGGTTCTATTTAGGCAATGCATCAATCAAAGGGTGGGTCAATTATCTAACCTGCATATTTATAATTGAGAGGGAGCAGGGAAGAGCCAAATTCCCTTAAGACACAGAAGGGAACCAAATGACGCCTGGTAAGAGACACTAGTGGGCTTAGAGAAGACGTCACAGGAAAAGTGGCTGGGGACACTGTGCCAGACAGATCTCTCCCTTTATATGTGTGGGGGGGAAGAAACTGATACTGATGAAAAGCCCCCTCTAATTGCAAAATGTCACTGTGTTATAAATGAGATCTAGTATTATGACGATTCTAAATTTAAGAGAATTTATACAGTTTTAAGATATGCATCCCATCCAAGCAGGATGGTACATGCCAGAAATCCATCTATTTGGGAGGTTGAGGCAGGGGGATCCTTTGATCCCAGGAGTTTGAGACCAAACTGGGCAACACAGGAAGAATCCATCTAAATAATTTTTTTAAAATAAAATATACAACCAAAATTCAAATTTCTATTACTATTATTTTTTCTTTTATAAGAATTCACTTGAAAAGTGATTTGATCTAACAAGACTTGTGGTGTGCTAAATGACAATGATACATAATCTGGAATTTAATCTTAAGATAACTGCATTGGGGGTAGAAGGAAACACAGATTTTTAAATCCATTCAACTGAGATACCGATGCATTTATAGGCATCATACAATAATGTGTTATTTGTAGAAGTACTGTGTTATATCAAATCTCAAACATATATACACACACACACACACACACACACATATATATATATGTCGGTAAGACAATGTCCCATTTATATTTCATTTATATTTTTAAAAAACAGGAACAAAGTATTTTCTATACTTTAGACATTATTTTGATAGAAAATTACCAAAAATGGATTTTCTTAAATGTTATACCTGATTTCTTTGTATTATAGTTATTGTCATTTTTATCACAGTCTCTTCAAATTGCAGTATTTTGGAATGAATCACTATATTTTTTTCAAGTTGCAAACAGATACATAAAATGTACTATCCATCAAAAAGTTTTAAAAGATGGGCTTACAGTTGTGAAAGAGATATATGTAATACCAAAATTAGTACTCATCTCAAGTATTTGTTGAATGAGTTTGACCCGTTGGTATAAACCTACATCTGATACTTTTTTTTTTCCTAATGTCACATCAAGTTCTTAAATCACTAGTGAGCTGTAAAAGCCATTACAAATTCCCATAGTAATAACCTGTGGCCACCGAAGTCTTAGTATCTTTTCTCTGAATAGCTAAACTCAGCATGGTTGCACATTTAATGATTCAATAGCAGGGTATGGATTTTGTTAAAAGGAAATATGAAATGTATTTCCTGAATATGGAGTCTTTGTTCAGTATGTTGTCAGGTAAGAATTAGCAGTCTGCAGTCATCCACTTTAATCTATGATCTAATCGGAACTCAAAGCTAAATAAGAACACGGGTGATTAGTCCTTAGTTAGTAGGAACCCCTAGGGAAAACTTCAGTGCCACAGGAAGTGATGCTAATGATTCATCAAGTGGTAAACTTGCCTCTGAGAAATTAGTGAAGGGGCAACTTCACAGCCCAGGGTATGTCTGTTGGATATTTCAACCAATCTGAGTTTTGCTAGCAGAAGTTCAAGGTACATTTTTAAGACAGGACAGAGATGGTAACAAGAGCTGTGAAGTTTTGTTCATAAAAACCCAGACTCTGATGAAAATCTTCCTTTCATTTGGGCTAGGAATCTTTAGTAGCTCTGCCAATAGTCAGGAAACTCTTAGTCTCCCAGAGGTACTGAGTGGAAAAGCGTTTTAGAAATTAAGTAAAATAGCAAAATCAGATCTTACTAGTAAGGCAGAATGTGGTGCCTACCTTGAAATTTAGAACACTGAATTAGAAATTCGAGAGAATTAAACTTTTCCCAATAAAAAAATCTTTGTACTGCTTATCTTCTGAAACAAACATCAATAGAAAGGAAAATTCAAGCCCTGTTCCATTAAAACCATTAAAGGAGCTGACAAGATTGCAATTTGCAATTTGTGTAACTTACCTCCTATCCTTCATTATTACAGCTTTATCAGTTGAACATGATATTTATGTCTCCTTTGTCTGAAAACATTGTTTAATAATTTTAATAGTCATTTTACCTTAAAAATGTGATATTCAGAATCAGAAAAATTCAACAGATTAATTTTTAAAGTTTACTTTTTTTAGATAAAATGTTCTCACTCTATGTAAATGTATAGCTGCCATTACAATAAATTTAATGCCATGCATCAATCAATTGGTGAGCCTTTAAAGATCTAGCAGCTGTATCCTGTTTGATCTCTTAATTTATTGTTTAATTCAACAATCAAATATACATTTACTAAGCTTATTGGCTATTCCAAGTAGTGTGCATACATCTTCCAAGTAGTATGCTTTCACTTGCTTATTACTGGAAATGTCAGAAGTTTTAAGAGCAGCTGAAATTATGTCACCAGTAGAAAGAAGGTCGAGTGGATAGCCTCAGCTGTGAAGCATTTGGTTCCTTTTCAGCTTCCCTAGTAAGCTCCATTTGCAAAGGAGATATGAACAGGAAGACCTCGGTTGGCCTGAATCTGAGATTAACCCCCTGTAATTCAGTCCTGCTAAAGCAGGAAATTGGACTTAATAAATATTGTAACTTAGTGAAAGTTTTAGAGCAGGAGATTTTCAAGTAAGAGAAAATTACTTCTAAAACAATATCTTCCTGTTTATATCACCAGTGAACTTATTTAGTCAGATGCCGGTGTACATGTATATTTTCTGTCTTGTCCATGACTCGGTTTTAAAATTTCTATCTTGTTATTTCCTATATATCTTTAAAATCAGCTGGAAACCTTTCTTAGAATTGTGTTAAGCTACACAAAAAGTAAGTACCAACAGATGACGCTATTTGTAGTGAAAACAAAGTGAAATAAAGCATAATTTTAAGCTAAATTTCTTACATGGAGTTATTGAGGATGAAATCAAGTCTAGGAAATGATAGTTTCAGGTGGCTTTAAAATTGTAAATTTTTTACAGCTGAATCAATCTAATATAGATTAGCAATGATTGTGTTTCCACTTCCATACAGTATTTAAAATAACTGAATCTAGTGAGGAACAGGGATCAGGGTCAAATAAATGTTTTCATCACAATTATTGGCAGACATTTCCTTTCTGATAAGTTTCTCCAACATAGAAGTGGAGTTTGGATCTAGTTAAGTATAGATGAGTTGAGTCGTGAGTGTTTGTGATTTTGAGAAACCACTTGCAGAGCTGCAGGATTGTGGGCACCAGGACTTCCTGCACGCAGCTACTATAGAGCCACATCTGCCTCCAGCTCCTGCTGACTTGGCTGCACCGCAGCCCCTTTAGGCCCTGCTGCCAGATCAGGTGTGGAGACACTGCAGAGCTGTC
Organism: Papio anubis; assembly: GCF_008728515.1. Classification (NCBI taxonomy): domain Eukaryota; kingdom Metazoa; phylum Chordata; class Mammalia; order Primates; family Cercopithecidae; genus Papio; species Papio anubis. Next base: position 155,850,319 of record NC_044978.1, on the reverse strand, counting down.
ACTCCGCATGGTTTCCTGCAAGTCAGCTATCTCGTTCCCATCTGTGTTGGTATTCTTTCCTAGCTTTTTTCACTGCTTGCCTGGCATGCATATATTTATCTGATAAGCCTCAATTTGGCTTTAAGACTTGTCTTCCCAAGTCAAGACTCAAGATGAAATTTCTCCTTGCATATATCTTCCTTTTAATTGTGCTTGTTGTTAATACTTAATTCTTAAATTCGAGATGTTTCTGTTTTAAGATACACTCTATCATGCATGTTAGCATTCGCTTATATGTTGTTTATGCTACTTTGAGGATCTTAATGCATTAAGATCCACTCTGTTGTGAGTTTTGTTTGTTTTATGGTGTAAATAACAGAAAATGAGATTACTTCAGTATATAAGGACTTTTTTCACCTTATGTTTATCTTACATAATTCTCTTAAGCTAAGAGTTTATGCTGTTCATCAGTTTTTACTTTATAGAAGGAATTTTTTCGGATGGCTTTATTGTTAATATACCTGGTGTGCCATCCTGCAATGACAGGGATAGATTACAGAGGTGATATCTTTAGTCCGTAAATGGTTTTTCTATAGCTAAAGCTTGATCCTTTGTGCTTTGAACCATTAATTGGCGTTTTCAGCTATATTCTTGATTATGCAGCTAAAATTTAGCCTAAAGTGGCCAATCCCATAGGCTTTGTACTTGCAAAACACCCATTGAATTTATTAAGAGTGGTGTACTCATGATGGCCACTGGAATAGGCTCGGTGGGTATCCTGGATTGAAAAATGAAAGGGCGGATGACTCAAGTTCACCATGCTCTGATTAGAGGGCCATGAACAGCTTCCTCCACTTGCAGATTAACATCATTTCATGCTCTGTTTTCAAACAAGTAATATCTGTTCTAAAAGCAGATTCCACCGGTGCTACTAATGTACCAAGTTTCAGTTGTCCTCACTTGAAATAGTCCATCAGGTTTTCTTTTCCTTCAAGGAATAAAAATCTTGCTTTAATGTATTTTGGCAGATTTCCTTAGTTATGGGAATGTGGTTTGAAATGGTTTATGACTTCCTGCTTCTAAACAATAAGAAATAGCTTGAGTGTCTTGGCCCTATTACCCAATGTGTTTGTTATGGAAACTGTTTGGGGTGAAGTAAATGGAAAGAGAAATATGAAACTCAGGTGGGAATCGAGTGCTCGCTGGATGATAGCTTGTACATTTCTGCCTTATAGATTCATTCACTGTGGTAAACAGTAATTGAATGCCTACATCATACTAACTACTCTTTTAGCTTGGAAGTTATAATTAAAATTATAATATGTGCTTCCAGATGATTATAAACTGGAAGCCTGCCAAAATTCCTATTAAGTACATAGGAATGAAATGCAACTTCTCCATTAAAAAACTGGAAAATTGAACAAAAAGGTCAAATAATTTTCACCATGTTCCATTTGTTATAGCTGAAGTTACCCAAGAACCACAATTTGAAGGGGAAAACAAGATTGTCTTTCCTTTGTCTTTTTAAAAACAATCATACACACTATATGATTTATTATGAACGAAATTTTGCAAAATATAAGCAAGCTTACTTTCTATAACTATTTTTTTTCCCACCACAGAACACCACGGGTGAGCAGGCAGTTTATATCTGAGCTGTGACAATTTAAAATGTGAACACTAGATTAGGTCTTCTTAGTTCTGGGAAGGTCACATTCTAAAACTTATTTCCATTGGGAGCTAACATTTCCTTGACAAAATAAGTTACCTGAGTGTTCTAAACAGGAAATAAGTGCTATTTGATCTATTTATCGTCACCAGATGGAAATATTCCTTCACGTTTCTTATTTTTAATTTGTGTTTCTTATTTTGAACGAATTCATAATTTTACCATAACTACATAAAAATGACCATGTTTGAACCACTTCTAGATCTGACAAATGACTGTTGTTAAATTAGGATCATAGGGAAACTCAGAAGTTGTACTTCATTGTCAACAAAACAAAATAAGACCGTAAACATAAGCCCTTGCATTCTGGGACTCTATCCAAAAGCATTCAGCAATTTGGCTGTGCCCACCTTCAGAAAAGCCATAATTTGATTCTAGGATCTGGGTACCATAATGCAGTCAGAGGATCTTAGCATTCAACAGACACTCGTTTTGGTTGGGGGGGGGGGGGCAGGGCGCGGTGGTTAGAAGTTGGCCAGTTCTATTTCCTTGCCACCTAAAATCTATTCTCTTCCTGGGTTTTTTTTTGCTGCTCACAGAAAATAAATATACACAATTTTATACATAAATGTGATTTTCACTTATTTTGTTTTGCAAGAAGACTCTCAGATTAAACATTCCACAAAATATTTTGTAACTTTAAGATTTTAACTAATCTAATATTTTCATTAACAATTGCAGACACTGTGCATCATAAATAAATAGGAAATTATCCTCTGTTATTAATTGTAAATGCCTTTTCATTTCATAGAATGCTTTATGAAATTTTATCATAAAATCGTGGAGGTAACGTAAAATGATAGAGGCAGAAGGGAATATGGATAGTCTTTTCTTTTTTTTTTTTTTTCTTTGAGATGGAGTTTTGCTCTGTCGCCCAGGCTGGAGGGCATTGGTGTGATCTTGGCTCATTGCAACCTCCACCTCCAGGGTCCAAGCGATTCTCGTGCCTCAGCCTCCTGAGTAGCTACAATCACAGATGCCTGTCACTACGCTGGGTAATTTTGTATTTTTAGTAGAGATGAGGTTTCACCTTGTTGACCAGGCTGGTCTCTAACTCCTGACCTCATGTGATCTGCCCACCTCAGACTCCCAAAGTGCTGGGATTACAAGAATGATCCACCGCACTTGGTTATGGGACACCTTTTCTTGTACACTTTCATAGGTTCAGATTTTTTATAACCCGCTTGAAACATGTTTCAATGCCAACACTAAAATGAATGTATTTAGTTAAAACTCTTTGGTTTCCAATATGAGAAATCAGTGAAAGATATTTTATGCTAAAGTTGGGAATACATAGGACCTATTCTTCAGAAATGGATTGGAAATTCAAGGCCATCATGTGTATCCTCTCTTCCTCCCTCTCTTTCTCTTTCTCTTTCTTTGTTATCTTTTTCTTCTCTAGAGGTAAAGCATGGCCAACAACTTCATAGTGCCTGAATTTGCCTGTTGTATGCCTGTTTACCTACAAAACTGCTGCTGTGTTTGGGTGGCTATTTCAAATGTCAGGGAGAGAAACTGTGGCGCTGCCTGGGTTAAGAGTTGGCTCTTCATTCTATCTGTCATGGCTAGAAGAGAAGAGTCATGAGGCAGGAATATGCCTTCTGAAGGACTGTGTGTCCAGCAACGCAGGGATTTTCTCAAGGAGCTATGGACAAATATGTTTGTATAACAGTGGTAATGATAAAAAAGGACTTACGGTGTGACCCAAATTGTGCTCAGTATTTTACTTACATCATCCCATATGCACAGCTATTAGTAAAGTGCTGTAAATTTTTAGAAAGTGTTTTTACATGCATTATCTTGTTAATTCTAACAATTCCTTTATCAAATAAATGCTATGCTTTCTATTTATTTATGTAATCCTTCCTTTTTTTTTTTTTTTTTTTTGAGACAAAGTCTCACTCTGTCGCCCAGGCTGTAGTGCAGTAGCACAATCTCGGCTCACTGCAACCTCTTCCTCCCAGGTTCAAGTGATTCTCACGCCTCAATCTCCCAAGTAGTGGGGACTACAGGCGTGTGCCACCACACCCAGCTAATTTTTGAGTGTTTGTAGAAATGAGGTTTTACCATGTTGGCCAGCCTGTTCTCAAACTCCTGACTTCAAGCAATCCACCCACCTTGGCCTCCCATATGTTGAGATTAGAGTCATGAGCCACCACACCCAGCCTATCTTCTATTTTATATTGAAGAATCTCTTGTTAAAAGTTGAGTGTGTTTTTAAGTGAAAGGAGCCAGAAGTGAAACCCATGTCTTCTGATTCCTGGTTTAGAGATTTTACACTTGAAAGTGGTCTCCTTTCTGCACGGTGTCAGCAATGTAAAAGTGTGAAACATGGTAGTTGATCAAATGAAAACACCTGCAGCCCTCTATTTAGTGTCTGTTAGTAGCATCATGGATCCCTCATAATCATACATTGAGTTTTTCTTCTCTTTTTTTGGCTAATCCTTCTATCTGTTTTTTTTTTTTTTTTTTTTTTTGGAAATATATTGCTTAGGAATGCACTCAGCTGCAAGTAACAGATTCACTATAGTGGAATGAGGGGTTTAGGTTTTCCTTATACAAGACTCTAGAAGTCATCAGCAACTTCCACTGAAGAATCACGGTTCTGCTTTTCTCCTGCCTACCATCCTTAACATTTGATTTTCTTTGCTGTATTCCCCAGAGGGTTGCCGTCTCTCCAGCCACTAAGTCCCTATTTCAGGTGGGGAGAAAGATGAGGGAAAACTTCACCTCATCCCATTTCCTTTCTATTCTAGAAGGGATTCCCTTCCCAAAGATTTTTCTGTATATCTTATTGGTCAGAATTATGTCCCACAGCTTCCCTAGGGGCAAGCTAGATGGGAGTGTGAATGTTTTTCTTTTTAATTTCTATGACATTGGAAGACAAAGGAATGGGCCATCCCATACTCCATTTAGTGGGACTGGAAGTAGGACCCGAGGTCTTGGTACCACGTGCTTCTAAGTTCTCCCATGTAGTTTTCCTTCACTTACGCTTTTACAGCATTTTCTTTGCTCAATTGAGTGATTTCAGTTTCTTTTAACTCTCTTAATAGGATTTTGCTTTCCTGCTTTTCTCTGACCTCTAGAGTCCCTTTCATTGATTTCTTCTGAATCCCTGTCTCTACACATACCCAGGAGGGTATATACCTACATATTCCCGAGAGGATACTTGAGAACCATCTTGCTCTCTCTGTACCCTTCCTTTGCATTTTATAGATGAAACTGGAGAGACATGGAGAGGCAAAGTTACACAGCAAGTTAGTGAACCAAAACCACACTCCATGCCTCCTAACTCTTAGGCCTGGCTTTTTAAAGTGTTACTAAATAATAAGTCTTTGTGTTTATGTATGTCAAAATTTTGGAGCAAAATAAAACTGCTGGTGTATAAAGTGTTTATTACAGAAAAAAACTCTCGAAGTCTATCATTTAAATGCCACCGAAACCTCTGTTTATTCGAATCAGCAGATGTTCACTGAGTGCCTGCTAATGTGCTAGGCACTACAGAAGCCAGGGGAATTGCAGTGAACAAGAAAGTGTGAGCCTTTGCCCTCATAGAGTTTATGTGCCAGATGTATTTAAAGTATGCAGTACTTTTCATAGAGTAATCAGATATTTATTAAGGGCTTACTCTGCATCAGGGACTGTTCTATGTATGATATACAGTTTATGACAAGAAATATAAGAATTCTGTTCTTACATTCTAGGCATACATAGTATAGAACTCAGACGCCATCCTTCTCATGTTGTTTATTACCAAATGTAATGAAGACATACCTAATTGATAGTATTTCTTAATCTATGGATTGGAGTAATTCATATGCTTTTTACAAGTTATAATACATACCTTATGACTAGGTGTGCAATTTAGTTGGCTTAAAAAATTGATTTAGCTTTAAGTGTTAATTTGTTGGACTGAATTCTAACAATTTTGACTCCTTCTTCCTTTATTCTTTTGTTTTATTGAATTTAACTTGAATGGAATCTTTTATTTGTCTAAGTCTATTTCTGTCTAGTAAGGAAGTTGAAATTGATCATGCCTTGACTTTGTGGGCCATCAGAGAACCATGACATTCCAGGGTATTGATTTTGTGGTGTTAAAGGGTGACAGATCTACTGTTAAAGTGCCGAGAGAGAATTGGGTTTCAGATTGTATACCATAAGCAGTCTTGGCTTTTGCTGAGACATGACTAGCTTTTAAAAGTAATGGAAGGAATTGTAAGTCTTAGGTAATTTTCAGGGCACAAGTTTGAAAAGATTAATTTCAGCAAGCATTATGTAATCATGCATAGAGGGGAATAAGTTCCACCTATGATAAATATTGTATATCTAAATATATACAACTTGGAGTATGTGTGTGAGTGTGTGTGTGTATATATTCAGAAAGTTACTCTATGCTAAGGATATTGAGCAATATTTCAAGACAGCATCACTGAACCTTTCAAACGTATTTATTCTTACATTTGGAAGTTGCTTAGGAATGACAAGTTTTGTTTCCTTTCATACAATTGATTCTTGCAATCATTATTTCGAATTTTGCTTCTGTTGTGCTTTCTCTCATTCAGCTATTATAAGATATGAGTTATAAGATGGGCACAGTGACTTACGCTTGTAATCCCAACACTTTGGGAGGCTGAGGCGGGCAGATCACTAGGTGAGGAGTTTGAGGTCAACATGGTGAAACCCCATCTGTACTAAAAACACAAAAATTAGACAGGCATGTTGATGCGTATTTGTAATCCCAGCTACTCGGGAGGCTGAGGCAGGTGAATCGCTTGAACTCGGGAGGCGGAGGCTGCAGTAAGCCAAGATTGCACCACTGCACTGCAGCCTGGGGAACAGAACAAAACTCCATAGCAAAAAAAAAAAAAAAAAAAAGATATGAGTTATGATGTCCACATTTCAGAAAGGCCACAGGTCTACAAGTGTAACGCTTGGCAATTTTTCATTTCCCTCTGAGACATAAAATGTTGACAAGTACATTATAATAGCTGCTATAGACATGAACTAAGGAAGAGTAACCATGGTCGTCTTTCATTGTCCCATTTTCCTCTGGATTTGTTCTTTTAAATTTTATGACCTTTGGTGAATGCATTGAAAATAACATTTTGATCGTATGATTATTGAGTGGAAAACTAATACTCAACTAAGTCCAAGTTTATCTTTGGAAACTAATCAGAGGTGTACCACATTCATTGACTTAAACCAATCCATCATAGTCATCTTCTAATTTATTTCCACATGTTCTTCCAAGTTCCCATTCTTGAATAAGACTCTGACCTGCAAAGAAGAATGGAATGTATTCTATAATGTATGTTTGTTCTGTTTTCTAACAACATAAGTATTTTGCTTAAGCAGATTTGCTAGGAAGTGACAACTTTGAAAAATTGGACATAGGAGCTGCTGGAAGCATTTCAGTTCGAAGCAATCTAAATAGTGCAGAAGGGGAAAATGAAATATCACCATGTTTTAAAGATGACAGTTTTGTCAAAGATTCCCTTTCACTCTTTGGCTTGAAACAAATGAAGTAAATCCAGTATATGTGTTCAAAATATGCATGTGCACTCACTGAGGAACATTCCTTCCTGAGACTGTTTCTTCAGAGACAACCAATGAGAGAATTATCATTGAAAAAAAATGTATCACGAGTTGGGGAGACTATCATTTTCTTGGCTTAATTTTAGTTTGGCTTTTGAGGTCATAAGATTTCACAAGAACAAAGTGGTGCCTTTAAGAAATGAGGAAAACCTATTGGCTTAACACCATTTGAGTGTATCATTAGGTACACATATTGGTTGTTCTTCAGAAATATGACTATTATTTTGAGGTGTGTGTGTGTAAGTAGGATAGAGAGTTTCAGTTAAGAACTTAAGGTTAGCTAGATACTAATTTTTATAGATATATTAAAAATCCCAGTAATATTCTCTACCCGAAAAGTGTTGTTGAGGTACGTTTGAAAAGATACAGCAAGTGTGAACTAACTTGCTTTTAAGAACAATGTAATCACTAATTGGAGAGGCAGTAGAGTGTAGTCTACTTAAGAGAACAAAGACTAGAATGAGACTTCCTGTGCTTAAAATTTCAATACTGCCATTTTAGATCTGTGATTTGGGGAAAGTTAATTTCTTAGTTACTGAGTTCCTTCTTTGTAAAATATGGTCACTGGATAGTATCTACTTCCTAGAGACCTGGCACGTCAGCCTGAAACCTTATAAACTCTCAGTAGAATCTTAGTATCACTAATTGAAATTCTTAACATGTTTTGATGCCAAGAATAACAGCAGAAATTTTTTAAAAAGTAATTCAGGGGATGAATTTAAAGCACAAACATTTCAGGAATCCTGTAATACATACATTATGCTTCTTTCAAGGCAATAGTAAATGAGTGGTGATCACATAATTTTAACAAAAGAAGCACTGCTGATTATCATTTATGTCCTATGAATATTATGTAAAGTGCTTTAGAATCACACTTTATGGGAGTCACTGGTAGTTTCTGACTTTCAGATTCTATAATCAGTGGGCTGATTTCAAGTTCCGAGGTTATTCTCAGTTTTTATTATATTACTGTTAGAAATAGCAGTGCCATGTAAATGCTTGTATATTTTAATTATAATTTGTTCCCACTCACCTTTAGTAAGAGTGGTTATGTTAGTACTGTTACTTTCTGAAATAACGTTCATTTACTATGTTACATTTATTAATTCTATGATCACCTATGTGCTATATTTGCCTATTACTAAAGAGGTACCTGGTAGTATAACTCTATCTGAATTACAACCTAAATCTTTCACATAAAACGATTGATTCGTTCTAGTATACATTTAAAAAATCTTATCTGCTTGTACATTTTACTTAATTTTAGAGCCTATCAGCTTTTCATATTAATAGGATTGTCATTTTTATATATGGAAAGATTCTTGGTGTAGTTTGGCTTTGAGCCATAATATGATCTATCCTTTTAACCCTTTGGAAACATTGACTTTTTCATTGCATTAGTGCAGACTTCATTTTATTTCCAGTCCAAGATGCCAAAGGTCACTTCATTAGACACCTCATTTGCCTTTCTTCCCTGTAGCGTTCTGGTATCTTATACGAAGTATCACTAAAAAAAAATTCTGCTTCCATTAACAAAAAGTGAGCAGAGAACAAAAAGCCAATTATTTGCAGCACATAAAATCTTTATGATAATTTGGTAGACTTTAATTAAACTAATACATCACACTGCACTTATAAGACAAAAGAGCAAAAGAGAAGCATGTAATCTTTTTTTTTGTTCTGTTGAGAAACACCATATTGCCTTGTAATTAAGCATTTTAAGACTTATGATCTATTTTGAAGTGTAAGATTTTCAGTCCTTTTCATACAATATGCATATTAAAATTATATGTCATATTGATTGGAACCATCCCCCCAAAATTTAAAATGAAACTATGACAAAACTTAACTTAAAGTAACTTTTATTATATTTTATGATTGTTTTCCAACTCTTCAAAAATAAAAGGAGATTCTGCAAATTCATCTCACATCACACAGAAACTTTACTACAAAGAATTTTTTTTGGTATTTAACACATTTTGCTGGGATTTTTGCATTGCTGTTTACTCTTTCTGATGAACCAACTGACATTATTAATGCAAAATTTGCTATAAACTAAAGGGATACCAATGTAACTTATCTTTCCTGCATTTCACAACTGTGTTGTACTGGAATTAGAGACACTTAATCTTTGTTTAATCTCATCCCCAAATCTTCAACGTCTTTGTGATATAATTCTCATAATTTAAGTGGAAATAAAGAACTGAATTGAGAGTGAATACATTTGCTTTTAATCTAAGGTCTGCAATGTTATATTGAGCATGTCCTGTCACCTCTCTGGGTTTCAGCATTATCACTAGTAAAGTAAATAATCTGGTAAAGAATGATTCCAAGTGGCCTCCTTACTCCATTTTTTGTTTGTTTGTTTTAATGGAGACGAAGTCTCCCTCTGTGTCGTCCAGGATGGAGTGCAGTGTTGCAATCCCTGCTCACTGCAACCTCTGCCTCTCGGATTGAAGCGATTCTCCTGCCTCAGCCTCCTGAGTAGCTGAGATTATTTCAGGCGCTCACCACCACACCCGGCTGTTTTTTTGTGTTTTTAGTAGAGACGGGGTTTTGCCATGTTGCCTAGGCTGGTCTCAAACTCCTGCGCTCAGGCAATCTGCTCTCCTCCGCCTCCTAAAGTGCTGGGATTACAGGCAAGAGCCACTGGGCCCAGTCCCTGGTCTCCTCATTTCTGAAATTGTATTTCTACATTAAATAGTAATGTAACGTCTTTCTGTGTACCAAAATCAATATTTAAATATGTTCACATCAATCCTTAAATTAGTGTCTTAGTGTTTACAAAAAGTGTTTCCAAAAACATTTCTAGAACTTTCTAATGATCAGAAAGCACAAATTTTTGAAGCTGGTAAACCACAAATCATATTAAAAGAGAATTATATTCAGCTTAGAAATTCATCTATTATCAACCAAAGGGATCATATATAATCACTGTGCCAATTCTTAGAATTTTAACATATTTTTCATAAAGAGGAAACTATTTGGAATTTCTAATTTTGTCGTTTCTCACATTTACAAATTCAAGTCTCAATTAATTCCTTGGGCATTTACTTAATTTGCTTGTTTGTAGATCAAACTTACTGGGTTTATCCATCACCTGGAAATACTTTGTATTTTTCTACTCTTCTCTGTGGGTGTTCAAGGCTCCCCAAGTAGCTCTCAATTTTTCAGGCACATGATTGCAA